>NW_017206521.1:0-4841 GCF_001704415.2 Capra hircus | reverse complement strand
TGGGACAGCCTCGAGGGAAAGCCACAGATCCCTTGATCCACGCGACGGGAAGCGTTACACTGCTGCTGCAGCTCGGGAGGAAAGCGCACGTGCATGCCCCCACTCGAGACAAGGACTGACTCCCCTGGGGAGACTCCAGAAGTACCCCAAGATGCATGTCAGCCCTGGAGAGGAATCCTCAGGTTCCGGTCCGATCCCCCACAAGGTCTTAGGCCCTGGCATCGACGGGAGAGGAACAGCGACAGGCCCTCTAGCAACTCACATGGGACTGGCCTTTCCTGAGGTCACCAAGAGCGGGTCCATGAGTCCCCGTCGTAAGTCAAGAGCACCTGCCGCAACTCGGTAAAATCCAGGAGGTTCTCCCTGCAGGCGAGATGAGGCCCGTTTCCACTGAGGTGTCTCGACGCTAATCACACTTGACCTCTGGAACTTCCAAAGAGTCTTTCACAGCCATGCTGCAACTCAAGAAGTTCCCCAACATACCCGTCTCCACTCAAGAGGCAAGCACGAGGGTCCGGCCACATCCAGAGGAGCTCCGTTTCCGGCTCGTAGCTCGAGAGGACGGATCCTTTCCCTGCTTGGTCGGGAAAGAATTCCCGGCATTCCCATCGCATCTCAAGAGGAGGCGCTCTCCAAAGGAAAGGGGAGAGGAACTGCAGGGTCGTGCCACCATTCCAAGACTCCCCCAGATATCTCAGTCCATTCCACAGGAACCTGTTTTCCCTGCACTGCCTCGGCTTTCACGCGAGGATCGACTCACACCACCGTGACACGTGGACAGCCCTGTGGAAAGCCTCGTGGGAAAGACTCGAGGGAAAGCCACAGATCCCTTGGTCCACGCAAGGGGAAGCGTGACACTGCTGCTACAGCATGGGGGAAAGGGCACGCTCATGCCCCCACTCGAGACGAGGCCTGACTCCTTTGTGGAGACTCCAGAAGTACCCCAAAATCCATGTCAGCACTGGAGAGGAATCCTCAGCTTCCGGCCCCGACTCCACACAAAGGTCTTAGGCCCCGGCATCGACGGGAGAGGAATCACGAGAGGCCCCCTAGCAACACGCATGATAACTGGCCTTTCCTGCGGCGCCAGAGGGGTCCCTGAATCCCCGTCGTAACTCGAGAGCACCTGCTGAAACTCGGGAATATCCAGGAGCCTCTCCATTCCAGGCGACATGAGGCCCATTTCGCTGAGGCATCTCGAGACTAACCACACCTAACCTCTGGAACTTCCAAGGGTCCTTCACACCCTTGCTGCAACTCAAGAAGTTCCCCGACATACCCGTTCCTCTTCACGTTCTGCCATAATGGTGGTGTCATCTGCATATCTAAGTTGATTGATATTTCTACCGGCAATCTTGATTCCAGCTTATGTATCTTCCATCCCAGCATTTTTCATGATGTACTCTGCATAGAAGTTAAATAAACAGGGTGACAATATACAGCCTTGACATACTCCTTTTCCTTTTTGGAACCAGTCTGTTGTTCCATGTCCTGCTCTAACTGTTGCTTCCTGACCTTCATCCAGATTTCTCAAGAGGCAGGTTAGGTGGTCTGGTATTCCCATCTCTTTCAGAATTGTGGCTAAAACAACAGTATAAGGACCTTTCCGATGTCAGGCCAAGGAATTGTGTTTCCAGTCATTGAGCCACACCTGATCACTGAGCACAAATTCATGAATCTGTTCCTCAAGGGGGAATGATATTCTTTTTTATACAAACTTAGTTACCTGATTTATTACCTTACCTAATTGTTCCATCTGCTGTGAAATCCCACCCCCTTACTTGTGGCAAATCTGCTAACACCTGCCTCACTGTGGGAGGGGGTCTCCCATAGAAAATTTCATAAGGACAACAACTGTGGGAACGTGCGGTTACCCGTAATATGAGTAAGTCTGCCGGAAGCAAGCCCATCCATGTACAGTCAGTCTCTATGATCCATTTTGAAAGTGTCTCTTCAAGAGTTTGGTTGTTTCTTTCCACCATTCCAGAACACTGGGGCCTATATGCTGTATGTAATTTCCACTGATATTTAGAGCTTCACATACCTGTTAATTAACGCGGCTACAAAGACAGGGCCATTGTCGGATTCTATACTGGTTGGAAACCCAAGTCTGGAATTATTTCTCAAATCAGCGAGCTACTTCATTTTCTTTTTCAGATCAGGTAGGGAAGGCCTCTGCCCAACCGGAGAAGGTACCTACTATTCTAGTAAGTCATGATAACAGGTGACTGCCTTTGCTTCCCCGAAGGACACTCGCTTTCCCTGCATCCTGAGAACTCCACGTCTCAGCCAGTTGGAAAAGCGCTTCTTGGAGGTCATTATTCAGGGGCAACTTCCCTGGAGCCCGGGGCCATAGGGAGCGGCTCCACACTCCCAGGGAAAGGCAGAGCCACAGCCACACATCTGTCCCATCCCCTTTGCTCTGTAGGAGAGCTCTAGTGAGCCTAGGTCTGTCAGGAAAATTCTTGGCTCCTATGGGGACACATTCTATGTGTGAAACTGCATCCAGGACCTAGGGCCACAGGGCGCCTGTTTCTCTCGGGGCGGGGGTGGGGGGCCTGAAGCAGTGCGGCCCAGCAACAGCTTCCACATCCATCCAATTGCTCTTTTCTTACCTCTGATAGAACTAGCTTTGTTCCAGCCTTTGGCAATTTGGAGGCAAGCGGGCCCACTTCCTCCCCAAGGAGGCATGGGACCTACTTTGAGTGGAAAGGCCCCTCACGGAGCTGAACCCAGGAAGGCACCCAGTCATGTCTGACACATTCCTGCATCCTGCTTCTTCATGAGCAATACCGCTATAAGCTAGGCATGTCTTTCCAAGGCTCAGAAAGGACAGGGGAGATGCATGGTGCTGCCTCTGGAATTTCGGTCCTCTGAGCAGACCTGGAGGTCTCCCTTGAAGGAGCTAACCAGTTTCTTCCAAATACAGGCTTGCAAACACACACTGGGTGGCTGCCTCTTCTTCCCTGAAGGACGATCACTTTCCCCGCATCCTGTGAACTCTGCATCCCAGCCTGCTGGAAAAGCGCTTCTTGGAGGTCATTTTTCAGGACAATTTCCCTGGAGCCCGGGCCGTAGGGAGGCCCCATGCTCGCTGGGAAAGGCAGAGTCACATCCACAGTCTTCTACCCCTTTTGCCCTGTAGGAGAGCTCTAGTGAGCCTAGGTCTGTCAGGAAAATTCTTGGCTCCTATGGGGACACACCCTGTGTGTTAACCTGCATATCGACCTAGGGCCACAGGGCGCCTGTTCCTCTCGGGGGGGACCCTGAAGTGGTGCGGCCAGCAACAGCCTGAACATCCATCCGATTGCTCTTTTCTTCCTTCTGATAGAGCTAGCTTTGCTTCTCGCTTTGGCATTTCGGAAGCCAGGGGGAGCCCACCGCTGTTGTCCTGGGGTCTATTGGAGGGTCGGGTCTATTGACCCCAGCATGGCACCGACCCCCTCAGACACACTCCCGCAGCCTCCTTCCCCATGGGCAGGACTGTTTCTGACCTAGGAATGTGTTCCCAAGGCTCAGAAAATGCAGGGAGACACACGGCCCTGACTCTGGAACTGAGGCCGTTGGAGCAGGCCTGGAGGTCTGACGTCTGAGACGCCAAACACTTGCTGCAAGATACAGGTGTGAAAACACACTCTCTGGGGCTGCCTTTCCTTCCTCCAAGGAAGAGAGCTTTTCCAGTCTCCTCCGTGCTGAGTCATACAAGGCTGGAAAGGTCTGGCTTCGAGGGCATTTCTCAGCGGCAATGGCCCCTGAGGCCCTGCACCCAGGAGGGATCCTACCTCCCCCGGGAAGTCAAAGCAACCTCCAAACAGCTGTTCTTCTCATGTTTCCTCTTGCAGGAGGAGCTAGTGAGCCCAGGTCTGTCTTGGAACGTTCTTGGATCCTGCGGGGAAATCATCCTGGGAGCCCACCTGGATACCAGTCGTAGGGGCTAAAATTCGCATTTTCCTTCCTTGGAGCCTAACGCAGTACAGCCTAGCAACTGCTTGAAAATCCATCCTGTTGCTGTTTTCTTCCCTCTGACAGAGCGACTTTGCTCCCCATTTTGGATTTCAGAAGCAAGGTGGTGGCCTGCAACTCCTTGCCTGGGGTCCATTGGAGGTGCAAAGGTGCCCTCGACCAGGTGACCCAGCATGACACCTGGCCCCCTCAGACACACTCCCGCAGCCTGCTTCCCCATGGGCAGGACTGCTCCACCTAGGAATGTGTTTGCAAGGCCAGGAAACTGCAGGGAGACACAAGGCCCTGATTCTGGCATTGAGTCTGTTGGAACAGGCCTGCAGGTCTTCTGTCTAACAGCCAAACACTTGCTGCAGATACAGGCCTGAAAACACACTCTTGGGCTGCCTTCCTTCCTCCAAGGGAAGAGAGTTTTCTCAGCCTCCTGTGGGCTGAGAGTCACACAGGGCTGAAAAGCACTTGCTGGGAGATTATTTTTTCATTGGCCATGGCCCCTGAGGCCCTGTGCTCAGGAGGGCTCCCTCCCTCCCAGGAAAGTCAAAGGAAGCTCCAAACGGCTGTTCAATCATGTTTTGAGAGAGTCATTGCCAAGGCAGGTTTATAAGAAGTTCAAGGGTCCCCAAGGAGAGAGGGGTCTAGAATTCTCAAGGGAAGGAAGGACAAACTGTTTTTCCTCTACATTCCTTAGGATTATATACAATCATGCATCCTTCTTGAGGACGGTCTCTGGAAAAAACCTTCTGGCTAATCTGTTATCTTAAAATGTAAATTATGGGAGTAGGTCTAGTGAGTCTTTACAACCTCCAGACATTCTTTTGTTCGTTGTCATAACTTATTGGAGAGTATATAACTCCATTACTAACACTAGCAAGGGGGTA
>NW_017206520.1:0-4841 GCF_001704415.2 Capra hircus | reverse complement strand
AAGGTCTTAGGCCCCAGCATCGACGGGAGGAATCCCCCAGAGGCCCTCGAGCAACTCGCATGGGTGACTGGCCTTTCCTGAGGCCACGAGAGCGGGTCCCTGAAGTCCCCATCGTAAGTCGAGAGCACCCTGCCGCAACTCGAGAAAATCCAGGAGGTTTTCCTCCAGGCGCGATGAGGCCTATTTCCGCTGAGGCAACTAGAGGCTAATCACACCTAACTCTGGAACTTCCAAAGGGTCCTTCACACCCTAGCTGCAACTCAAGAAGTTCCCCGATATACCCATCTCCACTCGAGAGGAAGCACGAGAGTCCCGCCCACATCCAGAGGAGGCCCGTTTCCGCCTCCTAGGTCGACAGGAGGGATCCTTTCCCTGCGTGGTCGGGAAAGATTTCCCGGCGTTCCCGTCGCATCTCAAGAGGAGCGCGCTCTCCAAAGGAAAAGCGAGAGGAACTCCAGGGTCGTGCCACCATTCCCAGAGTCCCCCGGATGTCTCAGTCCATTCCAGGGAAACCTTTTTCCCTGCACTGCCTCGACTTTCAAGCGAGGATTCGACTCACACAACGGTGCACGTGGGACAGCCCTGTGGGAAAGCCTCGTGGTGAAAGCTCGTGGGAAAGCCGGAGGGAATGCCACAGATCCCTTTTTCCACGCGAAGGGATGCGTTACACTGCTGCTAAAGCTTGGGAGGAAAGTGCACTTGCATGCCCCACTCGAGACGAGGACTGACTCCCCTGGGGAGACTCCAGAATACCCAAGATCCATGTCAGCACTGGAGAGGAATCCTCAGGTTCTGGCACCGACTCCACACAAGGTCTTAGGCCCTGGCATCGACGGGAGAGGAATCCCGAGTGGCCCCCGAGTAACTCGCAAGGAAATGGCCGTTCCCGAGGCCACCAGAGGCGTCCCTGAGGTCCCCGTCATAAGTCTAGTGCACCTGCCACAACTCGAGAAAATCCAGGAGGTTCTACCTTCCAGGCGAGATGAGGGCCCATTTCCGCTGAGGCGTCCTGAGGCTAATCACACCAGACCTCTGGAACTTGCAAAGGGTCCTTCACACCCTTGCTGCAACTCAAGAAGTTCCCCGATATACCCGTCTCCACTCGAGAGGAAGCACGAGAGTCCCGACCACATCCAGAGGAGCCCCGTTTCCACCTCCTAGCTCGAGAGGAGGGATCCTTTCCCTGCGTGCTCGGAAAGAATTCCCGGCGTTCCCGTCGCATCTCAAGAGGAGGCGCTCTCCACAGGAATGGCGAGAGGAACTCCAGGGTCATGCCACCATTCCCAGAGTCCCCCAGATGTCTAAGTCCATTCCAGGGAAACCTGTTTTCCCTGCACTGCCTCGACTTTCAAGCCGAGGATCGACTCACACCACGGTGGCACGTGGACAGCCCTGTAGGAAAGCCTCGTGGGAAACCTCGGGGAAAGCCTCAAGGGAAAGCCACAGATCCCATGATCAACGCGAAGGGTAGCGTGACACTGCTGCTACAGCTCGCGAGGTAAGCGCACGTGCATTCCCCCACTCGAGACGAGGACTGACTCCCCTGGGGAGACTCCACAAGTACCCCAGATCCATTTCACACTGGAGAGGAATCCTCAGGTTCCGGCATCGACTCCACACAAGGTCTTAGGCCCCGGCATCGACGGGAGAGGAATCCGAGAGGCCCCAAGCAACTCGAATGGGGACTGGCCTTTTCTGAGGCCAGCAGAGCGGGTCCCTGAGGTCCCCGTCGTAAGTCTAGAGCACCTGCTGCAACTCGAGAAAATCTAGGAGGTTCTGCCCTCCAGGCGAGATGAGGCCCATTTCCGCTGAGGTGTCTCGAGGCTTATCACACCTAACCTCTGAAACTTCCAAAGGGTTCTTCACACCCTTGCTGCAACTCAAGAAGTTCCCCGACATACCGGTCTCCACACAAGAAGAAGCATTAGAGTCCCGCACACATCCAGAGGAGCCCAGATTCCGCCTCCTGGCTTGAGACGAGGATCCTTTCCTGCGTGGTCGGGTAAGAATTCCCGGCGTTCCCGTCGCATCTCAAGAGGAGGCGCTCTCCACAGGAAAGGCGAGAGGAACTCCAGGGTCGTGCCACCATTCCCAGAGTCCCCCAGATGTCTCAGTTCCATTCCAGGGAAACCTGTTTTCCCTGCACTGCCTCGACTTTCAAGCCGAGGATCGACTCACACCACGGTGGCACGTGGGACAGCCCTGTGGGACAGCCCTGTGGGAAAGCCTAGAGGGAAAGCCAATGATCCCTTGATCCACTTGAAGGGAATCGTGACACTGCTGCAACAGCTGGGAGGAAAGCGCACGTGCATGCCCCCACTCGAGACAAGGACTGACTCCCCTGGGGGAGACTCCAGAAGTACCCCAAGATCCATGTCAGCACTGGAGAGGAATCCTCAGGTTCCGGCACCGGCTCCACACTAGATCTTAGGCCCCGCATCGACGGGAGAGGAATCCCGAGAGGCCCCGAGCAACTCGCATGGGGACTGGCCTTTCCTGACGCCACCACAGCGGGTCCCTGAGGACCCCGTCGTAAGTCGAGAGCACCTGCCGCAACTCGAGAAAATCCAGGAGGTTCTCCCCTCCAGGCGAGATGAGGCCCATTTCCGCTGAGGCGTCTCGAGGGTTAATCACACCTAACCTCTGGAACTTCCAAAGGGTCCTTCACACCCTTGCTGCAACTCAGGAAGTTCCCCGATATACCCGACTCAACTCGAGAGGAAGCACGAGAGTCCCGCCCACATCCAGAGGAGACCCGTTTCCGCCTCCTACCTCGAGAGGAGTGATCCTTTCCCTGCGTGCTCGGGAAAGATTTCCCGGCGTTTTCCGTGGGATCTCAAGAGGAGGAGCTCTCCACAGGAAAGGCGAGAGGAACTCGAGTGTCGTGCTACCATTCCCAGAGTCCCCAAAATGTCTGCGTCCATTCCAGGGAAACCAGTTTTCCCTGCACTGCTATGACTTTCAAGCGAGGATCGACTCACACCACGGTGGCACGTGGGGACAGCCGTGTGGGAAAGCATCGTGGAAAGCCTCGTGGGAAAGCCTCCTGGGAAAGCCTCGAGGGAAAGCAACAGATCCGTTGATCCACGCGAAGGGAAGCCCGACACTGCTGCTACAGCTCGGGAGGAAAGCGCACGTGCATGCCCCACTCGAGACGAGGACAGACTCCCCTGGGGAGACTCCAGAAGTACCCCAAGATCCATGTCAGCACTGGAGAGGAATCCTCAGGTTCCGGCACCGACTCCACACAAGGTCTTAGGCACTATAATCGAAGGAGAGGAATCCCGAGAGGCCCCGAGCAACTCGCATGGGGACTGGACTTTCCCGAGGCCACCAGAGGGGGTCCCTGAGGTCCCCGTCTTAAGTCGAGAGCACCTGCTGCAACTCGAGAAAGTCCAGGAGGTTCTCCCCTCCAGGCGAGATGAGGCCCATTTCCGCTGAGGCGTCTCGAGGCTATTCACACCTAAACTCTGGAACTTCCAAAGGGTCCTTCACACCCTTGCTCCAACTCAAGAAGTTCCGCGAGATTCCCGTCTCCACTCGAGAGGGAGCACGAGAGTCCCGCCTACATCTAGAGGAGCCCCGTTCCGCCTCCTAGCTCTAGAGGAGGGATCCTTTTCCCTGCGTGTCGGGAAAGAATTCCCGGCGTTCCCGTCGCATCTCAAGTGGAGGCGCTCTCCACAGGAAAGGCGAGAGGAACTCCAGGGTCGTGCCACATTCCAGAGTCCCCCAGATGTCTCAGTCCATTCCAGGGAAAACTTTTTTCCCTGCACTGCCTCGACCTTCAAGCGAGGATCGACTCACACCACGGTGGCACGTGGACAGCCCTGTGGGAAAGCCTCGTGGGAAAGCCTCGTGGGAAAGCTCGAGGGAAAGCCACAGATCCGTTGATCCACGCGAAGGGAAGGGTGACACTTCTGCTACAGCTCGTGAAGAAGCCCACTGCATGCCCCCACTCGAGACGAGGACTGAATCCCCTGGGGAGACTCCAGAAGTACCCCAAGATCCACGTCAGCACTGGAGTCAGTCAGGCATCCCAGCCCACTCCCACAAGATCTTAGGCCCGCATCGACGGGAGAGGAATCCTGAGAGGGCCCCGAGCAACTCGCATGGGGACTGGCCTTTCCTGAGGCCAACAGAGCGGGTCCCTGAGATCCCCGTTGTAAGACGAGAGCACCTGCCGCAACTCGAGAACATCCAGGAGGTGCTCCCCTCCAGACGAGATGAGGCCCATTTCCGCTGAGGCGTCTCGAGGCTAATCACACCTAAATTCTGGAACTTCCAAATGGTCCTTCACACGATTGCTGCAACTCAAGAAGTTCCCCAACATAACCGTCTCCACTTGAGAGGAAGCACGAGATCCCGGCCACATCCAGAGGAGCCTCATTTCCGTCTCCTAACTCGAGAGGAGGGATCCTTTCCATGCGTTGTCGGGAAAGAATTCCCGGCGTTCCCGTCACATCTCAAGAGGAGGCGCTCTCCACAGGAAAGGCGAGAGGAACTCCAGGGTCGTGCCACCATTCCAGAGTCAACCAGATGTCTCTGTCCATTCCAGGGAAGCCTGTTTCCCCGGCACTGCCTCGACTTTCAAACCGAGGATCGACTGACACCACTGTGGCACGTGGGACATCACTGTGGGAAATCCTCGTGGAAAGCCTGGTGCGAAAGCGTCGTGGGAAAGCGTCGTGGGAAAGCCTCGAGGGAAAGCCACAGATCCCTTGATCTCTCGAAGGAAGCTCAACACTGCTGCTACAGCTCGGAGGAAAGTGCACGTGCATGCCCCCACTCGAGACGAGACTGACTCCCCTGGGGAGACTCCAGAAGTACCCCAAGATACAAGT
>NW_017206519.1:0-4842 GCF_001704415.2 Capra hircus | reverse complement strand
CAGAGCTAGCTCTGCCGTACTGGAGGCGCTCCGGTGCAAGCAGGGCTTTCCTCTTGACTGGGCTCGGCTGCCTCCTCTTCTCCCGAGGAGGCTCGCTACACTGCTGGCTGTGCTCTCGCCTATCAGGCGGGGCGCGCAGGGCTCCTCCAGCAGGTCTTGCCTCAGGGGCTGCTTCCCCTGAGTTGAGGCTGTGGGGGGAACCCAGACACGCAGGATAAGGCCCCAACCACCTGCACATGTCTCTGCTGGGGAGGAGAGTGCTAGGGAACCTACGTCTCTCACACACTTTCTAGGCACCCACGGAGTCAGCCTCTGGGAGTGTGGGGATGCAAAACCCAGCCAGGGGCCCTTGGAACCTGGTGCTCTCCGTGCGGAGCTTTGTCTGGGCGGCCAAGGAACCGCTGAAGGAGCCCTGCTGTTGCCCTTCGCTTCCCTCTGACAGAGCTTTCACTGCTGGAGCCCTTGGCAGTGTGCAACCCACCAGCCCCTAAGCCCTCCTCAAGGACGCTTGGGACCTAAGTGCAAAGGCAAGGCAGGGGTAGAGCTGAAGCCAGGAAGGCGCCAGTGGCGTTTCCGAGCCTCACACAGCCTGCTCCTTCCTGGGGAGGGAGCCTTAAAGCAAGGCAAGTCTGCGCAAGGCTCGCCTATGGCAGAGCATCTTGGTGCCAGGAACTCTGCCAGATCGGGCCTCTGAACAGAGCTAGAGATCTGCCGTACTGGAGTCGCACTTAGCTTCGTGTAAGCAGGGATTTCAGCTTGACGGGGACTTGCTGCCTCCTCTTCCCCCGAGGAGGCTCGCTTCCCTGCTGGCTGTGCACTCGCCTATCAGGCGGGGCGCAGGGCTCCTCCAGCAGGTCTTGCCTCAGGGGCTGCTTCCCCTGAGTTGGGGCTGTGGGCAGGAACCCAGACACGCAGGATCAGGCCCCAAACACCTGCACATGTCTCTGCTGGGGAGGAGAGTGCTAGGGAACCTACGTCTGTCATACACTTTCTGGGCACCCAAGGAATCAGCCTCCGTGTGTGCGGGGCTGAAAACCCCAGCCAGGGGCCCTGGGAGCCTGGTGCTCTCCGTGTGGCGCTGAATCTGGGCGGCCAAGCAACCGCTGGAGGAGCCCTGCAGTTGCCCTTCCCTTCCCTCTGACAGAATTCTCACTGCTGGAGCCCTTGGCAGTGTGCAACCCACCAGCCCCTAAGCTCTCCTTAAGGAGGACTGGGACCTAAGTGCAAAGGCAAGGCAGGATTGGAGCTGAGGCAAGAAAGGCGCCAGTGGCGACTCCCAGGCTCCTGCTGCCTGCTCCTTCCTGGGAGGCAGCCTAAAAGCAAGGCAAGTCTGGGCAAGGCGAGCCCCCGGCCGAGCAGCCTCGCGCCAGAAACTCTGCCAGATCGGGGCTCTGAGCAGAGCTAGAGCTCTGCCGTACTGGAGGCCCACTTAGCTCCGTGCAAGCAGGGCTTTCCTCTTGACTGGGCTCGGCTGCCTCCTCTTCTCCCGAGGAGGCTCGCTACACTGCTGGCTGTGCTCTCGCCTATCAGGCGGGGCGCAGGGCTCCTCCAGCAGGTCTTGCCTCAGGGGCTGCTTCCCCTGAGTTGAGGCTGTGGGCGGGAACCCAGACACGCAGGATAAGGCCCCAACCACCTGCACATGTCTCTGCTGGGGAGGAGAGTGCTAGGGAACCTACGTCTCTCACACACTTTCTAGGCACCCACGGAGTCAGCCTCTGGGAGTGTGGGGATGCAAAACCCAGCCAGGGGCCCTTGGAACCTGGTGCTCTCCGTGCGGAGCTTTGTCTGGGCGGCCAAGGAACCGCTGAAGGAGCCCTGCTGTTGCCCTTCGCTTCCCTCTGACAGAGCTTTCACTGCTGGAGCCCTTGGCAGTGTGCAACCCACCAGCCCCTAAGCCCTCCTCAAGGACGCTTGGGACCTAAGTGCAAAGGCAAGGCAGGGGTAGAGCTGAAGCCAGGAAGGCGCCAGTGGCGTTTCCGAGCCTCACACAGCCTGCTCCTTCCTGGGGAGGGAGCCTTAAAGCAAGGCAAGTCTGCGCAAGGCTCGCCTATGGCAGAGCATCTTGGTGCCAGGAACTCTGCCAGATCGGGCCTCTGAACAGAGCTAGAGATCTGCCGTACTGGAGTCGCACTTAGCTTCGTGTAAGCAGGGATTTCAGCTTGACGGGGACTTGCTGCCTCCTCTTCCCCCGAGGAGGCTCGCTTCCCTGCTGGCTGTGCACTCGCCTATCAGGCGGGGGCGCAGGGCTCCTCCAGCAGGTCTTGCCTCAGGGGCTGCTTCCCCTGAGTTGGGGCTGTGGGCAGGAACCCAGACACGCAGGATCAGGCCCCAAACACCTGCACATGTCTCTGCTGGGGAGGAGAGTGCTAGGGAACCTACGTCTGTCATACACTTTCTGGGCACCCAAGGAATCAGCCTCCGTGTGTGCGGGGCTGAAAACCCCAGCCAGGGGCCTGGGAGCCTGGTGCTCTCGTGCGGCGCTGATTCTGGCGGCCAAGAAACCGCTGGAGGAGCCCTGCAGTTGCCCTTCCCTTCCCTCTGACAGAGCTCTCACTGCTGAAGCCCTTGGCAGTGTGCAACCCACCACCCCTAAGCCTCCCCAAGGACGCCTGGGACCTAAGTGCAAAGGCAAGGCAGGATTGGAGCTGAGGCAAGGAAGGCACCAGTGGCGTCTCCCAGGCTCGCTCAGCAGCTCCTTCCTGGGAGGGAGCCTAAAAGCAAGGCAAGTCTGGGCAAGGCGAGCCCCGGCCGAGCAGCCTCGCGCCAGAAACTCTGCCAGATCGGGGCTCTGAGCAGAGCTAGAGCTCTGCCGTACTGGAGGCCCACTTAGCTCCGTGCAAGCAGGGCTTTCCTCTTGACTGGGCTCGGCTGCCTCCTCTTCTCCCGAGGAGGCTCGCTACACTGCTGGCTGTGCTCTCGCCTATCAGGCGGGCGCGCAGGGCTCCTCCAGCAGGTCTTGCCTCAGGGGCTGCTTCCCCTGAGTTGGGCTGTGGGCGGAACCCAGACACGCAGGATCAGGCCCCAACCACCTGCACATGTCTCTGCTGGGGAGGAGAGTGCTAGGGAACCTACGTCTCTCACACACTTTCTAGGCACCCACGGAGTCAGCCTCTGGGAGTGTGGGGATGCAAAACCCAGCCAGGGGCCCTTGGAACCTGGTGCTCTCCGTGCGGAGCTTTGTCTGGGCGGCCAAGGAACCGCTGAAGGAGCCCTGCTGTTGCCCTTCGCTTCCCTCTGACAGAGCTTTCACTGCTGGAGCCCTTGGCAGTGTGCAACCCACCAGCCCCTAAGCCCTCCTCAAGGACGCTTGGGACCTAAGTGCAAAGGCAAGGCAGGGTAGAGCTGAAGCCAGGAAGGCGCCAGTGGCGTTTCCGAGCCTCACACAGCCTGCTCCTTCCTGGGGAGGGAGCCTTAAAGCAAGGCAAGTCTGCGCAAGGCTCGCCTATGGCAGAGCATCTTGGTGCCAGGAACTCTGCCAGATCGGGCCTCTGAACAGAGCTAGAGATCTGCCGTACTGGAGTCGCACTTAGCTTCGTGCAAGCAGGGATTTCAGCTTGACGGGGACTTGCTGCCTCCTCTTCCCCCGAGGAGGCTCGCTTCCCTGCTGGCTGTGCACTCGCCTATCAGGCGGGGGCGCAGGGCTCCTCCAGCAGGTCTTGCCTCAGGGGCTGCTTCCCCTGAGTTGGGGCTGTGGGCAGGAACCCAGACACGCAGGATCAGGCCCCAAACACCTGCACATGTCTCTGCTGGGGAGGAGAGTGCTAGGGAACCTACGTCTGTCATACACTTTCTGGGCACCCAAGGAATCAGCCTCCGTGTGTGCGGGGCTGAAAACCCCAGCCAGGGGCCCTGGGAGCCTGGTGCTCTCCGTGTGGCGCTGAATCTGGGCGGCCAAGCAACCGCTGGAGGAGCCCTGCAGTTGCCCTTCCCTTCCCTCTGACAGAATTCTCACTGCTGGAGCCCTTGGCAGTGTGCAACCCACCAGCCCCTAAGCTCTCCTTAAGGAGGACTGGGACCTAAGTGCAAAGGCAAGGCAGGATTGGAGCTGAGGCAAGAAAGGCGCCAGTGGCGACTCCCAGGCTCCTGCTGCCTGCTCCTTCCTGGAGAGGCAGCCTAAAAGCAAGGCAAGTCTGGGCAAGGCTAGCCCCCGGCAGAGCAGCCTCGCGCCAGGAACTCTGCCAGATCGGGGCTCTGAGCAGAGCTAGAGCTCTGCCGTACTGGAGGCGCACTTAGCTCCGTGCAAGCAGGGCTTTCAACTTGACGGGGCTGGGCTGCCTCCTCTTCCCCCGAGGAGGCTCGCTTCCCTGCTGGCTGTGCACTCGCCTATCAGGCGGGGGGCGCAGGGCTCCTCCAGCAGGTCTTGCCTCAGGGGCTGCTTCCCCTGAGTTGGGGCTGTGGGCAGGAACCCAGACACGCAGGATCAGGCCCCAACCACCTGCACATGTCTCTGCTGGGGAGGAGAGTGCTAGGGAACCTACGTCTGTCATACACTTTCTGGGCACCCAAGGAATCAGCCTCCGTGTGTGCGGGGCTGAAAACCCCAGCCAGGGGCCCTGGGAGCCTGGTGCTCTCGGTGCGGCGCTGATTCTAGGCGGCCTAGAAACCGCTGGAGGAGCCCTGCAGTTGCCCTTCCCTTCCCTCTGACAGAGCTCTCACTGCTGAAGCCCTTGGCAGTGTGCAACCCACCACCCCCCTAAGCCCTCCCCAACGACGCCTGGCACCTATGTGCAAAGGCAAGGCAGGATTGGAGCTGAGGCAAGGAAGGCACCAGTGGCGTCTCCCAGGCTCGCTCAGACAGCTCTTCCTGGGGAGGGAGCCTAAAAGCCAAGGCAAGGCGGGCCC
>NW_017206518.1:0-18340 GCF_001704415.2 Capra hircus | reverse complement strand
TGCAGAACCATTTATCCATCAAAGAGGAAGAAGAGGTCATAATAAAATAGTGCTTAATAAAAATAAAAATAGCCTATACAATTTATAAATCAAGGTCACAAATATTATCTCATTTTGGTATAGATTCTCAGAACAAAGGCAGACTTGGTGACAAATCAAGCTAAACTTTTTTTCATTTTTTCAGTCAGTGGGTATGTAATTGAAAAAAATGCAATCCTCAGAATTTTCTTCCCTTCCAGTTGTGTTTTTCTGACAAAGGGAAGCAAACATATTGTTAGAGATTTAAATACTTCTCTACTTTTGCTTGGATTTTAGGTCTGTCCATTATTTGTCTCAAATCTGGCACACTCTTCAGGTTGCACAGTTAAGACAACAATATATGCCTTCCATCACTCCATCTGAATGGAATATAAAGAGCCATAGGGGCAAACACAATGCAAAAAATATATTGTGGGATATAGGCCAGTTCTCTCTTTTATGAATAATTAAGAAAATGATTAACTTCCGGCAGACTAGAAGGGTAGCAACATAACCCAATTATTTACATTGACAACTGAATTAATTTTCTTTTCTTTGTTTTCTTTTTTCAATAACATATGGGTTCCACTCAGCTGTATAATATAGTGGAACCTCACTGGGATCACATCTGTCAGGTTTACAGGGTAAATAAAGGCTCAGCAGGTTTGTGTCTAGTATATGTGAATACAGAGTTGGATAAGTGCCAAGTCCACGTCCTTGGAAAAACACTTTGGCTTGTCCCAAAGATGTTAAAGATCATTATCTATTACATAGATGAACCCCACAAAATATTCTTTATGGGAAAATTCCAAGAAAAATGTGAGTATGTAAAATGTCTTATACTAGGTTAGAGTTTCTCTGCAGCTCACACACACATAGTTTAGACTCTGTTATGTTTTTCCTATGGGGTGGCCAAAAAAATCACTTGATCTATAATTTAGATAAAAAATATCATAACCTATGCAGTGACAATCAGTTAAAATTAAGCATAGTTAAAAAAGCACATAGTTTCATATATAAAAATAACAGTTTTAATCAATTATAGACATATTTTAATTTCTACCTGACCCTGGCAAGGACACTGAAAATTTTATTTTTGTGTGTGAAAAAAAGTCATAAGGCTTGAACAATCCATGTGGCTTATCTCAGTACAATTATTCATGATATGGCAAAAATCTTAAAAATTAAGTATACTATACTTGGCAAAAGTTTACTTAGTTCAAATATATAAGATACATGTCCGTTATTTAGGGTCTTCTCAAAAGAGAATCACTTTAGTTAAAACTGCATCTCTTTATATTTTTACTTAGTTTATGAACTGTCATCTCATCAAATCTTTAAGAGTCAGTCTGATCTTCAAATCCTTTCATTTCATAGCAAGTGCTTATTGAACACATTCTGACAGGACTCTTAAGGACTATGATTGCTATACATGGTTTATATGATGTGTTTCTTATACCAGAGGCACATTATTTGGCAATACTAGTTATATATAAAAGATAGTTAAATAATTACACAAAGCAATTTCAATAAACTAATGTCATTATACAAAAATATATGCTATACATTCAAGTCAGAGAAATTAGAAGAAATCTGTGGAGTCTGTAGTTTTAATTGTTTGAATCTGGGGAAGAGATTATTCTGATGAGAGTGCCCAGTGTACTTAACTAAGATAGATATTTTTAGGTTGTTTCAAAATGGAGGTGGTGGTTTGGACAACTCTACAGTTATTGCACTAATGAGTCTGAAAGAGCCCAGATTCTCTGAGAACCTAAGATCTGAAGGCAAGCTTGAGCTGAATTTTAGTTGTTTATCCAGGTCAGAGTAGTGGGGTGATGTCAGAAGGTTGCCTGATAATGCAATCACCTTCTCTGCTGAATGTAGAGAAAATACAGCTCTCTGAGATTTAAACTTGTGAGTGATAGAAAAAAATATGTTATCATGCAATACCTGTACACCTCAAATTTCATCTCCATATGTCAAATAAAGTACGAGTTGTATGATAACTAATACTTATTTTTATTACTAAGTCTATTGGGCAAAAATGAACTAAAATGAATCAATTTAAATTTTCTCATGGAATCTGTGCATTGTGTGTATTCTATACAGAACATATAACATTATAACAAAATCACCTTTATTAATCTTTGGTAAACAGACAAAATAGTAAATGTGATGAATAAAAAGTGAAAAAGAATAAGATGAAGTCTTGAATTTCTTATATCTTAATCAATTAAAGATAGTTGTCACAGCTGTTGCTCTCTATATATCCCATTTTTACTTCCAACTAGTACAACTAGGAGGTAATATACTGTGAAAGTGAAAGTGAAGTCGCTCAGTCATGTCTGACTCTGCGACCCCGTGGACTGTAGCCTACCAGGTTTCTCCGTCCATGGGTTCTCCAGGAGAGAATACTGGAGTGGGTTGCCATTTCCTTCTCCAGGGGATTTTTCTGACCCAGGGATCGAACTTGGGTCTCCCGCATTGCAGGCAGAGGCTTTAACCTCTGAGCCACCAGGGAAGCCGTAATATACTATAGGCAAAGATAATGTTTTAATCACTGAGTAGGCTACAGTCAGTGAATGCTATTTTCTTCAGGAACTGGGGCCTATGTTAATGAGAACATTTCATAGGCTAGTCATTTGCTCTGTGGCCTCTTGTCCTTGAATTCTACATTTATTGGTGCCTGGACAATTGATAACATAGGAAGTGTTTACAGGAATTCATTCCAGAGGAAGGAAAAACAAAGTAGATTTTTCATATTAGTGGAATCAAGCCATCAGAAGGGCAGACAATCTAAAAAGGGAAGATTCTATATAGGAAAAATATTCTAATTTCTTCACTGTTTCAAAACTCCAACCCTTAATATGATGGCCCAGATTTGATCCTTTGTCCAGTCTTCCTTCAGAGTTTCTCTGTAGATATGCAATAAGGAAGAGAGCTCAAGTGAATGACTAAACCCCGTCTAGTATCAGAAAATTTAGCTAAAAGAAATGTGGCAGTTTCATATAGGCTCTCTTCTCTTATGAATATATTTTCCTATGTATTCTAAAGGATGCATATTGCTATTTATGTACATTGTGTTATACTCTTGGTTGTTTCTGCTTCTTAATTCTGTACAAATTGAAAAATTGTACTTATTATAGAGTGACTATGTATCTGTTTCTGAATACATAGGAATGCCTCTGCAATGTTACTTTCTTCTCTTAAAAAATCCCAACAATTAGGAATTTAATATGGAATGTTTGTTAACAAATTTTTGGAGATCAGCAGATTATATACAGTACTTGAGACAATATGACAAACAACCATTTGAGTAATTTCCTCTTGTATATTGCAAAATTTTACTTCTGTAGAAAAGGGTAATTTCAAAATGTGCATAATGGTCCATCAGAGTCTGGCAATGAGTAGTGGTACAAAATAATTAAATTAATGCCCCCTGTTCAAGTCCATGTTAATATTTCTATTATTCACAATCATGTAGAGTTTCCTGAGCAAATAGCTCTAGAGATATAGTGTCTTATGGAAGATGTCTACTAGATTTAAAAAGAACTAATATGCTATCCACCTGCCAATGCAAGAGACACAAGAAATGAGGGTTTGATCCCTGGGTCAGGAAGATCCCCTGGAATAGGAAATGGCAGTCTGCTCCAGTATTATTGCCTGGAGAATTCCATGGACAAAGGAGCCTGGCAGACTACTGTCCATGGGGTCTCAGAGTCAGACATGACAGAGCAACTGAGCACACACAATATGTTATGAGATACAAGATATGGGTTATATATATATATATATGTATATCTTATGTTATAAGATGTAGAAGAGGTATAAGACTTTTACATGATAAGATGTGGGTTATAAAAGGTATATGTCTTATATGTTATGAAAGGTGTTAGATATGTCATAAGAGGTATAAGATACATGCTATATTATAAGAGGTAGAAGATAAATACATGTAGCTTTCACTGTAACTTTGCACATAATGTAGCCCAATTAGTATGCTATACTTTCTTTCTAATGTTTAATTTAGCAGAGATTGATTTTCCTGGGAAATAGAACCTAGTTTGTATAAGAACATGCTCTTTGATTAAGTTATATTCACATATCAGTAGAGGAAAAAATGTGTATGGTCATATAGTGTTGAAAGATTGGTTATTTCCACATTTGAAGAACTATAAAATTCTTAGCTAACTCTTTACTCCAAAATGAATCATTGTTTGAAATACAACTAAAAATTTAAATGAAATATAGGTGGATGTTTACAAACTCAAGATAGAAAAGATCTTCAATAATTTCATATATATATATATGTATAGAGAGAGAGAGAGAGAGAGAGAGATGCTGGGGATACAGAGGTGAACAAAACTTCATAAATACTTGTCCTCTAGGAGCTTACATTCTAGTGGAAGGGAGGAAGACAAATGAGCAACATGTATATGTACAATGTACCTTATAACAGTAGATGATAAATATTATTGAAAGGATGAAAAAATGTGGATGGTGTATGGTTCAAGAGTTGTGAATAGACTGGCCATGGTAGGCCTTTTGAAGATGCTGGATGACCAAACTTGAAAGAGGGGAGGGATAAATCCTGAACATTCCTGGAGAAAGACTCCACAAAGAGGAAACATGGAAATGGAAAACACCTGAGGTGAGCTCATGCCTGGCTTATTGAAGGAACAAGAAGATAAGGGAACAGAGAGAAGGATGGTGAATAATAGGAATATTGTTAAAACTATAGATGGATTTATTGAAACAATTGACAGGTTTAATTACATATGCATTTATAACTTCTGAACATTATAGCAATTAATGAATAAATTAAGAGGCAACAGACAAATTAGGGTCAAATATCAGGAACAAATATAACAAATGGTAGTCCACTAAATAGCAACATCTATGAAAGCAAGATCATTTCTTTGTTCACTGTAGAATCTCCAGAACTTAGAACAGTGACTTTTGCATGATCTCATACTAAATAGAATTCTTGAATGTTCTTTAATAACTTCCTCCTGGCCGTAGAATATGGACTTTTTGAAGTATTAGAGAGTTAAAATACCTATCAAGAGTCTCATCATTTCATGCTGTTAAATTCAATCATTGTCTCTGTTCATCTTGTTTAATTATTTTCAAAATAATAGTCATTCTTAGCATTATATTTTATATTTACTTTAATATATGTATCTATTAGGGTAACAGCATTGTTTTGTTCTTTCTTGTATGCCGAATTATAGAATAGTTCCTGGTATATCATAATTTTCTAGAAATAGTTTGTGAATAAATGAATGAGCTATTGTACTTCTAGCAAATAATCCAATTAAAATAAGGAATTAAGTCAAAGATCTATGGAAAAGGATGTTCATTTCAGCATATTTTAAAAATAATGAAATAATAAAAAATCTAGCATTTGCAAAATGAAGGTAACAATTAGAAATTATTGCATATCCATTTGATGGAATATCATAAAGGAGTAAAGCTTCTTTACAAAGAACATTTAATATTACAAAGTAATGTTCACAATGTGTTCTGTCCAATTCAGTCGCTAGTTGTGTCTGACTCTTAGCGACCCTGTGGACTATACAGTTCATGGAATTCTCCAGGCCGGAGTACTGGAGTGGGTAGCCTTTCCCTTCTCCAGGGTATCTTCCCAACCCAGGGATCAAACCCTGGTCTCCCACATTGCAGGCGGGTTCTTTACCAGCTGAGCCACAAGGGAAGCCCAATAACATATATGTGAAGTTTATGTGTATATGTTTCTAAATATATATGTGTTTAAAACAAGCATATTCTGATAGAATTGGCTCTAAGATTGAATGTCATTACGACAGAAAGTCTGTCTTCTTGTCCTGTCTTTTTCTGATCCTCTGTCCAGTGCTAAAAATATGTAATAACCACGATATTTCCATTGTGAAAATTCTGAGAAACTTGCATTATCTTTTCACTTGTTTATACTTTCTTGAAATGTTATTTCCTCTAACTCAGTCCCCGGTTTTATTACAATGAATTCTCAATAAATATTTTGAATTTTAATTCCAGAGATTTTGTCACATATCTCTTTCAAAAGAACAATTCAAAATCCTTTTCTACCATCTATACATAATAATTAATTTGCAGAAGATACTTATGACATTGTGGTCTTGATGGAATTTGTCATTTTGTAGCCATTCCACATTTTTCTATTTTCTCTTCATTTTCAATAGAAATAAAAACATTTTTCCTCAAAAGGATAAAATTTGACATATTCCCTGCTAGTTTCAGATAAGCTGCTTAACATTCAAACTAATGTGAAGTTTCTATCACAATACTTGCAGTGCTTCAGCACAGTTTTAAACTATAGACATTCTTATATAATCAGTATAGGATACCTGGTTTTGAAATAAAAGTTTAGTTTCCCATAAAATTCTGAAGGCTTTGCACTTGTGCAAAAGAATGACATTGAAGTTTTAGCAGTTTATTTAAAAACCCAGAGAAGACTTCATTCTCATACCTGCCACATTTGGCGATATGAAAGCTTTAATATGAGAAATCGATGGGGAAACAGTGGAAACAGTGTCAGACTTTACTTTTTGGGGCCCCAAAATTACTGCAGACAGTGACTGCAGCCATGATATTAAAAGACACTTACTCCTTGGAAGAAAAGTTATGACCAACCTAGATAGCATATCGAAAATCAGAGACATTACTTTGCCAACAAAGGTCCGTCTAGTCAAGGCTATGGTTTTTCCAGTGGTCATGTATGGATGTGAGAGTTGGACTGTGAAGAAGGCTGAGCGCCGAAGAATTGATGCTTTTGTACTGTGGTGTTGGAGAAGACTCTTGAGAGTCTCTTGGACTGCAAGGAGATCCAACTAGTCCATTCTAAAGGAGATCAATCCTCGGTGTTCTTTGGAAGGAATGATGCTGAAGCTGAAGCTCCAGTACTTTGGCCACCTCATGTGAAGAGCTGACTCATTGGAAAAGACTCTGATGCTGGGAGGGATTGGGGGCAGGAGGAGAAGGGGATGACAGAGGATGAGATGGCTGGATGGCATCACCTACTCGATGGGTGTGAGTTTGAGTGAACTCCGGGAGTTGGTGATGGACAGGGAGGCCTGGTGTCATGGGGTCACAAAGAGTCGGACACGACTGAGCGACTGAACTGAACTGAACTTGAACTGAAGCTCTAACAACATTCACAAATTGTCAGTTTGATTTATTTGTAATTTGGATGACTCAGCTGGTAGCTATTTAGAGCTGGGTTTTTGGTTTAGAGGTGTTTTCTTGTATGTCTAAATATACAAGAATGGAAAAGCAACAAGTAAAATATGGTATGAAAATGAAGCACCTAGCTCAGCCTATGATGAATTCTCAACAAATGGTCTTTGCCTTACACTTCATTTGCCAAAACACCATTATTCTAGGCCATATCTCTACCACATTAAAATTAGTTCATATATTTGAAGCATTTTTGTTAGTGTCTTTTTTGATTGTTTTCCTTTTAAATATATTTGCTTTACTTTAAAATAACTTTAGACTTATGGAAAAGTAATACAAGATTGGAGAAGGAAATGGCAACCCACTCCAATATTCTTGCCTAGAGAATCCTGTGGACAGAGGAGCCTGGTGGGCTGCTGTCCATAGGGTCGCACAGAGTCGGACATAACTGAAGCAACTTAGCATGCATGAATGCATTGGACAAGGCAGTGGCAACCCACTCAGTATTCTTGCCTGGAGAATCCCAGGGATGGAGGAGCCTGATGGGCTGTCATCTGTGGGCTCGCACAGGGTCAGACACGACTGAAGCAACTTAGCAGCAGCAGCAAAAAGATAAGTATAGAGTTCCCGTATACCACTCACCCTATTTCCCCCATTTTTACCCCCTTATGTTAGTAGATTGGCAAAAACTAAGCCAGTCTCGGTATAATAAGAACTCTGTACTTTATTTAAATTTCACTATTTTTACCTAATGTTCTCATTTCTATGCCAGGCTCCCACCCAGGATATCACACCAAATTTTGTCGTCATATCTCTTTAGCTTTTTCTTGACTGAGACAGTTTTCTCAGACTTCACTTAATTTTTGATGACAACCATTTGAGTAGTATTGGTCAAGTATTTTTCAGAACGCTGCTCAAATTGAATTTGTCCAGTGGTTTTTCCTTAAGGTTAGACTGGGATAGTGGATTCTGGGTAGGAAGGGCACAAATGTGTAGTGCCTTCTCATTATATCATATCAAGTATAGGTTCTTTAAAGATGACTTATCATTGTGGTTTTGATTTGCATTTCTCTAATAATGAGTGATGTTGAGCATCTTTTCATGTGTTTGTTAGCCATCTGTATGTCTTCTTTGGAGAAATGTCTATTTAGTTTTTTGGCCCATTTTTTTGATTGGGTCGTTTATTTTTCTGGAATTGAGCTGCAGAAGTTGCTTGTCTATTTTTGAGATTAGTTGTTTGTCAGTTGCTTCATTTGCTATTATTTTCTCCCATTCAGAAGGCTGTCTTTTCACCTTGCTTATATTTTCCTTTGTTGTGCAGAAGCTTTTAATTTTAATTAGATCCCACATTATTAGAGAAATGCAAATCAAAACCACAATGAGGTACCACTTCACACCAGTCAGAATGGCTGCGATCCAAAAATCTGCAAGCAATAAATGCTGGAGAGGGTGTGGAGAAAAGGGAACCCTCCTACACTGTTGGTGGGAATGCAAACTAGTACAGCCACTATGGAGAACAGTGTGGAGATTCCTTAAAAAATTGCAAATAGAACTACCTTATGACCCAGCAATCCCATTGCTGGGCATACACACTGAGGAAACCAGAATTGAAAGAGACACATGTACCCCAATGTTCATCGCAGCACTGTTTATAATAGCCAGGACATGGAAACAACCTAGATGTCCATCAGCAGATGAATGGATAAGAAAGCTGTGGTACATATACACAATGGAGTATTACTCAGCCGTTAAAAAGAATTCATTTGAATCAGTTCTGATGAGATGGATGAAACTGGAGCCAATTATACAGAGTGAAGTAAGCCAGAAAGAAAAACACCAATACAGTATACTAACACATATATATGGAATTTAGGAAGATGGCAATGACGACCCTGTATGCAAGACAGGAAAAAAGACACAGATGTGTATAACGGACTTTTGGACTCAGAGGGAGAGGGAGAGGGTGGGATGATTTGGGAGAATGGGAATTCTAACATGTATACTGTCATGTAAGAATTGAATCGCCAGTCCATGTCTGACGTAGGGTGCAGCATGCTTGGGGCTGGTGCATGGGGATGACCCAGAGAGATGTTGTGGGGAGGGAGGTGGGAGGGGGAACGCATGTAAGAATTAAAGATTTTAAAATTTAAAAAAAAAAAAAAAAAGATGACTTATCAGTGATGATAAGCTGCTCCCTGGTGGCTCAGATGGTAAAGAATCTGCCTGCAATGGAGGAGACCCAGATTTGATCCCTGGGTTGGGGAGAAGGGAATGGCAACATACTCCAGGGGAATTCAGGACACTGAGGAGGGAGAAAAATACTTGCAGCCTAGCAACAATTAGACTGTAGCCACTCCTCACTGTGGAGAAGGACATGGCAACCCACTCAAGTATTCTTGCCTGGAGAATCCCATGGACAGAGGAAACAGGCGGGTTACAGTCCATGGGGTCACAAAGAGTCAGACACGATTGAGCAACTTCACTTTCACACTTGATCACCTAGTAGAGGTAGTGCTGGCCACATTTCTCCACTGTAGTTACTCCCTTAAACTGGTTTTCTCATGTCCTGCCCTTTGAAAGTAAGTCATTAAGCACAGCTCACACTCAAGTTTCATCTTCTAGAGTAGGGTGTGTGTGTGTGTATTAATCACTCAGTTGTGTCCCACTCTTTGTGACCCCATGCACTGTAGCCTGCCAGGCTTCACTGTCCATGAAATTCACCAGGCAAGAATACTGAAGTGGGTGAAGCCATTCCATTCTCCAGGGGATCTTCCCAACCTAGGGATCAAACTTGGGTCAGTATCTTTATAAATGAATTGGAATTCTTTTGCTTGGAAGATTTGTCTCTTTTTCCCATTTGTTCATCTGCCAGTGTTTTATTTATGTCAGTGTAGATTCATGGACATTGATTTTATCCTGTAGGTCACATTATGTTTTTGTTGTTGTTGCTCAAATTGTTCCAAGTTTGGCAGTTGGTTTTCTTTCCCTTTGACATGTCCCAGTTGTTTTGATTTTTGATTACTTCCTTACCTTCTAGCATTACAAGGTATTTCATGCTCATCTTTATATTACTGCTCCAGCCCAAGATAGTCAGCCATTTCCACAAGAAGACCTGTGTCTTTTTATTGAAAAAGACATTGGAAATTAAGATCTAGGTGCTTGATGGCTCATTAATATCAGGTTCATTTTTTGTTTTGTCATATAAAATGTCAAACATATACAAAAGTAGAAAAATTGTTGAATCCCTCAAAGTCTTTGACTCAGTCATTTATCAACAAAGGCAAATCTTATTTCATCTGCTCCTTTAGCAGTTTCTCTCACATACTTGCCAGGTTCTACTGTCCTTGTGTTTACAGAGTCTCTAAAGGATAAATACAATGCTATTATCAAACTGAAAAAATTCATTCTGCCATATCATTCAAACACCAAAGAGCATGAAAATTTAACTCTCATATTTTAAAAATTGATTATTTTCTTCCCAAGCTTATTTAAACTGTTTAAAAATCCAGGAATTTTATGGTAGCTTTAGCCATATGCAGGCAGAGAATTATACTGCTAAATAATTGCTGAGGCTATACAACTAGGCTATTAGAATCTGGCTAACAAAACATGTAGTTTCTAGATCAATACATTAGCAAGAGAGTAGAGAAAACCACTAGACCATTCAGGTATGACCTAAATAAAGTCCCTTATGATTATACAGTGGAAGTGACAAATAGATTTAAAGGATTAGATCTGATAGACAGAATGCCTGAAGAAATATGGATGGAGGTTAGTGACATTGTACAGGAAGCAGGGATCAAGACCATACCAAAAGGAAAAGAAATGCAGAAAGGCAAAATTGTTGTATGAGGAGGCCTTACAATTAGCTGTGAATAGAAGAGAAGTGAAAGGCAAAGGAGAAAAGGAAAGATATACCTATTTGAAGGCAGAGTTCCAAAGAATAGCTAGGAGAGACAAGAAAGCCTACCTCAGTGACCAATGTAAAGAAATAAAGGAAAACAATAGAATGGGAAAGACTAGAGATCTCTTCAAGAAAATTAAAGATACCAAAGGAACATTTCGTCCAAGGATGGAAACAATAAAGGACAGAAACTGTATGGACCTAACGGAAGCAGAAGATATTAAGAAGAGGTGGCAAGAATACACAGAACTATACAAAAAAGATCTTCACCACCAGATAATCACGATGGTGCAATCACTATCTAGAGCCAGACATCTTGGAATGTGAAGTCAAGTTAGCCTTAGGAAGTATCACTATGAACAAAGATACTGGAGGTGATGGAATTTCTGTTGAGTTATTTCAAATCCTAAACTATGTTGTCAAAGTGCTACACTCAATATGCCAGCAAATTTGGAAAACTCAGCCATGGCCACAGGACTGAAAAAAGTCAGTTTTCATTTCAATCCCAAAGAAAGGCAATGTCAAAGAGTGTTCAAACTACTACACAATTACACTCATCTCACATGCTAGTAAAGTAATGCTTAAAAATCTCCAAGCCAGGCTTCAGCAATATGTGAACTGTGAACTTCCAGATGTTCAGGCTGGATTTAGAAAAGGCAGAAGAACCAGAGATCAAATTGCCAACATCTGCTGGATCATCAAAAAAGCAAGAGAGTTCCAGAAAAATGTCTACTTCTGCTTTATTGACTATACCAAAGCCTTTGACTCTGTGGACCACAACAAACTCTGGAAAATTCTTCAAGGGATGGGAATATCAGACCACCTGACCTGCCTCTTGAGAAATCTGTATGCAGGTCAGAAAGCAACAGTTAGAACTGGACATGGAACAACAGACTGGTTAAATCAGGAAAGGAGTACATCATGACTGTATATTGTCACCCTGCTTATTTAACTTATATGCAGAGTACATCATGAGAAGCACTGGGCTGGATGGAGCACAAGCTACAATCAAGATTGCCAGGAGAAATATTAATAACCTCAGATATGCCGATGCCACTATGCTTATGGCAGAAAGTGAAGAAAAATTAAAGAGCTTCTTGATGAAAGTGAAAGAGGAGTGTGAAAGAGTTAGCTTAAAACTCAACATTTGGAAAACTAAGATCATGGCATCTGGTCCCATCATTTCATGGCAAATAGATGGAGAAACAGTGGAAACAGTGACAGACTTTATTTTTTGGGGCTCCGAAATCACTGCAGATGGTGACTGCAGCCATGAAATTAAAAGATGCTTGCTCCTTGAAAGAAAAGCTATGACCAACCTAGACATCATATTAAAAAGCAGAGACATTATTTTGCCAACAAAGGTCCATCTAGTCAAGACTCTGGTTTTTCCAGTAGTCATGTAAGGATGTGAGTTGGACCATAAAGAAAGCTCAACACGGAATTGATACTTTTAAACTGTAGTGTTGGAGAAGACTCTTTAGAATCTCTTGGGCTACAAGGAGATCTAACCAGTCCATCCTAAAGGAAATCAGTCCTGAATATTCACTGGATGGACTGATGCTGAAGCTGAAATTCCAATACCTTGGCCAACTGATGTGAAGCATTGACTCATTGGAAAATACCCTCATGCTGGGAAAGATTTAAGGTGAGGAAAAGGTGATGACAGAGGATGAGATGGTTGGATGGCATCACTGACTCAATGGACATGAGTTTGAGTAAACTCTTGGGGTTGGTGATGGACAGGGAATTCTGGGGTGCTGCAGTCCATGGGATTGCAAAGAGTTGGACATGACTGAGCAACTGAACTGAGCTTAACTGATGTTTATCCCTGATTATAGCTGCTTCTTCTGGAGAGCAGAGGGATGCTTATGGTATAACTCCATGACCACTATAACAGAAATGTTAGGACAAAGTGATGAAATCTAGCCACTAAACTGCTAGATAAGAGATGACTGAACGTAAGCTAAGACCACAAAGTGTTTTGTCTGGATCTGATAGATTAGATGTTCAGCTCTGTTCTACTATTGACTATACTAGACACTTTGTAACTATTTCCAGGAGCAAATATAACTGCTTTTCACCAGAATTATAATTTATCTAAATTATCTAGTGTTTGCTACTGGCATTATTTTTTCTGTTTTTATTACCTATATATGCAATTATTCATCCCTCTGATATTATCATTCAATGACTTTTTCTTTTAGATGCAAATAGCATTTGATTGTTGTTTTGAATTAGTTTGGGACTCACTGACTTTCATGAATAAAATTTTGGAGAATTCACTTTTTATTCAATAATTTATAAACACTTCTCTCTTCTTTTCATGTTTATTCTTACATTTCTTAGCCATTGCATGTTTTTCCCTATACTTTTTGTATTGAGCACAATTTATCTTCTCTACCCCTTGTATACCCCATATATTCTAGGAAAGCTTCTGCTTTGCATTTATAAAATTATAGTTTGGCACTTAATTTAGCCAAATCCCACCATAATAGTATTGTGCACAAAATTCTCGAATTTGTCTTATTTTGATGCTAATACCTTACTTCATTTCATAATTGCTAATAGAAATATTCTTATTTCATATATCTTCAGTTATTTCAGTGATAATTTGGTGCTAGTTTGGATTAAGTATCTAGTCACCAGTCAGTTTCAAAGAGGAGTGTCTTTTTATCTCTTTTTACATTTCTGAAATAGTCACAAAGGTGGTCCACACATGCACGCGTGCTTGCACAGTCACTTCTGACTCTTTGAGACTCCATGGACTTTACAAGCCCTCCAGGTTCCTCTGTCCTCCAGGCAAGAATAGGGAAGTGTGCAGTTGTCCTTTCCTCCTCCAGGGGATCTTCCTGACCCATGGACTGAACACTTGTCTCCTTGCCATTGGCAGGTGGATTCTTTTACCACTGAGCCATCTGAGAAGACTGACCCACACATGAGCACATGAGGCATCTTTAGTATTGTTGTTACAGAGATATAAAATATTTTTGACTTAGCTTTTTTTGACACTTAGCCTGTTTTTGCTGAGGTTCCTGATCGTCTTTCCTGCAGAAAAAGCACTATTGGGGGACAATCTGAAATATCTTAACTAGAATGGAACCTTGATACCTGGGCAGCAATTTACAAAACATCAAGTGAGAAGTAGAGAGAAACCTATTTACATATTTCTGAAAGCTTCTGTTTATAAAAAAATCTTTTACTCTCAGAAACTTTCTTGTACCAAACACATATTTTAAATCCAAGGCAAAACACACATATTAGAGATCAGAGTGATTATCTTTAAATTAGAACTCAAGTATCCAAGGTGCACTGCTCTACCTTTACAACATATTTTCCTAAACTTTGCTCATTTTTTCTCTATGAGCTTTACGTATTTATGTAGATAAACAACATACTCATCCCATTTCTCTTTTTCTTTGATCACTGGAGCCATAACCACAGCTCAGCAAGGACTTGATGGACTGAAATAAAGTCCATTTGTGTATCTATCCCAAATTCCAAAGACTATTTCAATTCTATTCAATTTAGAAGGTACTACAAAGTTTTTTATTCTATGCCATTCTTTTAGGCATTGAAAGCAATAGAAAGATAAATATGTACAGTTCATTCTACTATAATGTTTGTTTTAAAGATGCACATTAGTTTCAACACAGGTATAATAATATTAACAAACAATCTGAGCATAATATGAATTTTGCATTTACTTATGCATAATTTCATCTGTGAGAAACACTAGCTGAATGCAGAAAGCTGTACACATCTGAACTGAGACAGCTAGTTCAGTTCAGTTCAGTCGCTCAGTCGTGTCCGACTCTTTGTGATCCCATGAATCGCAGCACACCAGGCCTCCCTGTCCGTCACCAACTCCCGGAGTTCACTCAGACTCACATCCATTGAGTCAGTGATGCCATCCAGCCATCTCATCCTCTGTCGTCCCCTTCTCCTCCTGCCCCCAATCCCTCCAAGCATCAGAGTCTTTTCCAATGAGTCAACTCTTCACATGAGGTGGCCAAAGTACTGGAGTTTCAGCTTTAGCATCATTCCTTCCAAAGAACACCCAGGACTGATCTCCTTTAGAATGGACTGGTTGGATCTCCTTGCAGTCCAAGGGACTCTCAAGAGTCTTCTCCAACACCACAGTTCAAAAGCATCAATTCTTCGGCGCTCAGCCTTCTTCACCAGTCCAACTGCCACATACACACATGACCACTGGAAAAACCATAGCCTTGACTAGATGGACCTTTGTTGGCAAGGTAATGTCTCTGCTTTTCAATATGCTATCTAGGTTGGTCATAACTTTCCTTCCAAGGAGGAAGTGTCTTTTAATTTCATGGCTGCAATCACCATCTGCAGTGATTTTGGGGCCCCCCAAAATAAAGTCTGACACTATTGACACTGTTTCCCCATCTATTTCCCACGAAAGTGATGGGACCGGATGCCATGGTCTTCATTTTCTGAGTGTTGAGCTTTAAGCCAACTTTTTCACTCTCCTCTTTCATTTTCATCAAGAGGCTTTTTAGGTCCTCTTCACTTTTCTGCCATAGGGGTGGTGTCAACTGCGTATCTGAGGTTATTGATATTTCTCCTGGCAATCTTGATTCCAGCTTGTGCTTCTTCCAGCTTAGCATTTCTCATGATGTACTCTGCATAGAAGTTAAATAAGCAGGGTGACAATACACAGCCTTGATGTACTCCTCTTCCTATTTGGAACCAGTCTGTTGTTCCATGTCCAGTTCTGACTGTGGCATACTGACCTGCATATATGTTTCTGAAGAGGCAGGTCAGGTGGTCTGGTATTCCCATCTCCTTCAGAATTTTCCACAGTTGATTGTGATCCTCACAGTCAAAGGCTTTGGCATAGTCAATAAAACAGAAATAGATGTTTTCCTGTAACTTTCTTGCTTTTTCGATGACCCAGCGGATGTTGGCAATTTGATCTCTGCTTCCTTTGCCTTTTCTAAAACCAGGTTGAACATCTGGATGTTCACGGTTCACGTATTGCTGAAGCCTAGATTGGAGAATTTTGAGCATCACTTTACTAGCATGTGAGACGAGTGCAGTTGTGTGGTAGTTAAGCATTCTTTGGCATTGCCTTTCTTTGGGATTGGAATGAAAACTGACCTTTTCCAGTCCTGTGACCACTGCTGAATTTTCCAAATTTGCTGGCATATTGAATGTAGCACTTTCACAGCATTCATCTTTCAGGATTTGAAACAGCTCCACTGGAATTCCATCACCTCCACTAGATTTGTTCGTAGTGATGTTTCCTAAGGCCCCCTTGACTTCACATTCCGGGATGTCTGGCTCTAGGTGAGTGATCACACCATCTCGTCATCTTGTCTGTTGCCTCTTAGCAAATTTTTTCTTAAGCCAGTTACTAACTCCTACAATCAGGACCCTCACCCAGCCTATTATTAAAATACTTTAATGCCCATAACAGGGCCAGATAACCCACCTCCCTATTGTCATTACTTCTGTTTATTACCTAAAGTGGGTCTATGACAAGGAAATGTTTACCATTTGGAGACACCCTAGCCTGCTCTTATGGAGGACTTGGGGAAGAAATCAATGACTTAAATCCCTTAACGCAGTAAGAGGATAAGCTTATGACCTTTAACACTGTTTCCCAGTCTCAGGGCACAGGCTTGGATTGCTTTACATCATGATATCTATTCCCATCTGTGGTGAACAAACTGGCAATGAGTTAAAATTATAATCCCTTAATCCTACCCAGCCACTGGTCATGCTGGAGATCTTGGCGATGCCACCTCCCAGTCCAGGGGGTCTCAGGAGGTCAACCTGCCTTGACCTGTCTAGGGATCTGGTCCTTGAAAAGTTGTCACACCTCAATCTGCTTGGGGATCTGCCAGTCCAGGGGTCCCAGGAGGTCGTCCAGCCTCGACCTGCCAGGGACCCAATTCTCAGGAGGCCAACTTGCCTCGGACCCACCTGGGGATTTGATTTCCAGGAAGCTATCATGCCTCAGCCTGCCTGGGGACCTGCCACCCTGACCTGGGGACGCCTGGCTCTAAGGTTGCAACAGTACTGGGTAGGATAAGCTTCAGAAAGACTCACCTCTAAGGAAGTGCACCCATGGAAACTAAAGGAGGTCTGTTAGCTTTTTCTTTTTCTTTTCCTCCTTGTCATGACTGTCTTTCAGATAGGAAATAACCAATCTACTTCCTGGCAGACACTCTTGAGATGCATCCTTGATAACTGGAAGATGTTCGATCCCCTAACTCCAAGGAGAAGTCGCTTAAAATTCTTTTGTGCCACAGCATGGCACAGTGTCCACTGGGGAATGAGGAACTCTGGCCTGAGGATGGGAGTTTAAATTACAATACCATCCTGCAACTAGAACCATTTTGCAAAAGACAAGGAAAATGGACAAAGATCCCCTATGTCCAAATTTTCTTCCGACTAGAGATATGAAGGAACTCTGTCATAAGTGTGGGATTGTTGCATGTCCTAAAAGTAAGCCTACTAGGCAAATGGTGTTAGGCACAGACAACAAGAGAAGGAACCCCCCTTCCCCCGTAAAGGCTCACCTCCCACGCTCCAAAGAGACTGGGGCCTCCCACAGCTCCCAAGTTGCCTGGTGTTCCTTCCTTGTATCCAAACATGACCCCATATCTGGGAGGACCCCTACAACAAAAAGCCAGCTCGAGTATGTCCTGTAGTTGAAACTGGAGAGAATTCAAACCAATCTGGGTCCATAAGCCCTTCTCTCTTAGAATTATGACAGATCAAGCAAGACCTGGGAAGCTGATACAGATGACCCTGGCAAATATATAGATACATTCCAACATATTACCTTGGCCTTTGACTTGACCTGGAAGGACATCATGGTCATATTTAGTCAAACTTTATCTGACCTGAGCCTGCTAGGGTCTTAAAGGAAGCCGAAGGTATGCAACGGGGCTTCACATGTCAAGTGATAAATACCCAGCAGGGGAAACTGCAGTCCCCGCTCTGATCCTAATTGGAATTATAATGACCTTGAGCACATCTGGGAAAGGGATCATTTTCTAATCTGTGTGAAGGCAGGACTGAAAGCAGGCAGCCAAAAGTAATCAGCTATGCCTGGGCTTCAGCAATAACTCAGGAGCCCAACGAGAACCCCATTGGCTTTCTGGAAAGACTAAAAGAGGCCCTCCAAAAGTTTGCCAATCTGGACTTGGAGTCTTACGAGGGACAGGTGATTTTAAAGGACAAATTCCT
>NW_017206517.1:0-4842 GCF_001704415.2 Capra hircus | reverse complement strand
CCTCCATTCGAGATGAGGCCCTTTTCCGCTGAGGCGTCTCGCAGGCTAATCACATCTAACATCTGGAACTTCCAAAGGGTCCTTCACACCCTGCCTGCCAACTCAAGAAGTTCCCCGACATACCCGTCTCCACTCGAGAGGAAGCACGAGAGTCCCGCCCACATCCAGAGGGAGCCCCGTTTCCGCCTCCTAGCTCGAGGGGGATCCTTTCCCAGCGTGGTCGGGAAAAGAATTCCCGGCGTTCCCCCCGTTGCATCTCAAGAGGAGCGTGCTCTCCACAGGAAAGCGAGAGGAACTCCAGGTCGTACCACCATTCCAGAGTCCCCAGATGTCTCAGTCCATTCCAGGGAAATCTGTTTCCCTGCACTGCCTCGACTTTCAAGCGAAGATCGACTCACATCTCGGTGGCACTGGGACAGCCCTGTGGGAAAGCCTCGTGGGAAAGCCTCGAAAGACACAGATCCCTTGATCCACGCGAAGGAAGCACGACACTGCTACTACAGCTCGGGAGGAAAGCGCACGTGCATGCCCCCCTCTCGAGACGAGGACTGACTGCCCTGGGGAGACTCCAGAAGTACCCTAAGATCCATGTTTGCACTGGAGAGGAATCCTCAGGTTCCGGCACTGACTCCACACAAGGTCTTAGGCCCCAGCATCGACGGGAGAGGAATCCCGAGAGGTCCCGAGCCAACTCGCTGGGGACTGGCCTTTCCTGAAGCCACCAGAGCGGGTCCCTGAGGTCCCCGTCGTAAGTCGAGAGCACCTGCCGCAACTCGAGAAAATCCAGGAGGTTCTCCCTTCCAGGCGAGATGAGGCCCATTTCCGCTGAGGCGTCTCGAGGCTAATCACACCTAACCTCTGGAACTTCCAAAGGGTCCTTCACACCCTTGCTGCAACTCAAGAAGTCCCTGACATACCCGTCTCCACTCGAGAGGAAGCACGAGAGTCCCGCCCACATCCAGAGGAGCCCCGTTTCCGCCTCCTTGCTCGAGAGGAAGGATCCTTTCCCTGCGTGGTCGGGAAACGAATTCCCAGCATTCCCGGTCGCATCTCAAGAGGAGGCGCTCTCCCACAGGAAAGGCGAGAGGAACTCCAGGGTCGTGCCACCATTCCCAGAGTCCCCCAGATGTCTCAGTCCATTTAGGGAAACCTGTTTTCCCTGCACTGCCTCGACTTTCAAGCCGAGGATCGACTCACACCACGGGCGCACGTGGGACAGCCTGTGGGAAAGCCTCGTGGCGAAAGCCACAGATCCCTTGATCCACGAGGGTAGCGTGACACTGCTGCTAGAGCTGCGGGAGGAAAGCGCACGTGCATGCCCCCACTCGAGACGAGGACTGACTTCCTTGAGGAGACTACAGAAGTACCCAAGATCCATGTCAGCCCTGGAGAGGAATCCTCAGGTTCGCAACCGACTCCACACAAGGTCTTAGCCCCGGCATCGTTGGGAGGAATCCCGAGATGCCCCCGAGCAACTGCATGGGGACTGGCCTTTCCTGATGCCACCAGAGGGGTCCCTGAGGTCCCGTCGTAAGTCGAGAGCACCTGCCCAACTCGAGAAAATCCAAGAGGTTCTCCCCTCCAGGCGACATGAGGCCCATTTCCCTGAGGTCTCGAGGCTAATCACACCTAACTCTGGAACTTCCAAAGGTCCTTCACACCCTTGCTGCAACTCAAGAAGTCCCTGACATACCCGTCTCCACTCGAGAGGAAGCAGGAGAGTCCGCCACATCAGAGGAGCCCCGTTTCCGCCTCCTAGCTCCAGAGGTGATCCTTTCCCTGCGTGGTCGGGAAAGAATTCGCCGCTTCCCGTCACATCTCAAGAGGAGGCGCTCTCCAGAGGAAAGCGAGAGGAACTCCAGGGTTCGTGCCACCATTGCCAGAGTCCCCCAGATGTCTCAGTCCATTCCAGGGAAACCTGTTTTCCTGCACTGCCTCGACTTTAAAGCGAGGATCGACTCACACCACAGTGCACGTGGGGCAGCCCTGTGGGAAAGCCTCGTGGGAAAGCCTCGATGGAAATCCACAGATCCCTTGATCCTCGCAAAGGGAAGCGTGACACTGTGCTAAAGCTCGGGAGGAAAGCGCACGTGCATGGCCCACTCGAGACGAGGACTGACACCCTGGGGAGACTCCAGAAGTACCCAAGATCCATGTCAGCACTGGAGAGGAAGCCTCAGTTTCTGGCACTGACTCCACACAAGGTCTTAGGCCCCTGCATCACGTGAGAGGAATCCCGAGAGGCCCCGAGCAACTGCATGGGACTGCTTCCTGAGGCCACCACGGGTCCTGCGGTCCCGTCGAAGTCGAGAGCACCTGCGCAACTCGAGAAAATCCAGGAGTTCTCCCTCCAGGGAGTGACCCATTTCCGCTGAGGTCTCGAGGCTAATCACACTAACCTCTGGAACTTCCAAAGGTTCCTTCACACCGTTCTGCACTAAGAAGTTCCCCGACAAACCGTCTCACTCGAGAGGAGCCGAGAGTCCGCCACATCAGAGAGCCCGTTTCCCTCTAGCTAGAGAGGGACCTTTCCTCGGTGGGAAGAATTCCCGGTTCCGTCCATCTAGAGAGCGTCCACGAAGGCGAAGAACTCAGACAGCCCATTCAGATCCGAGTCTCAGTCATCAGGAACTCTGCTCGACTTCACGTCACAGGGCCAACGACGCGTTGATCATCGCTGAGTCGAGCAGTAGGAACAGGTCTGATACTAACTGCGGGATCTGGAATGGCCTGATCTGGAGTTCCTCTCGCCTTTCTGTGGAGACGCCTCTTTGAGATGACGGGAACCCGGAATTCTTTCCCCACACGAGGGAAAGGATCCTCTCTAGCTAGGAGGGGAACGGGCTCCTTGGATGTGGCGGGACTCTCGGCTACCTCTCGAGTGGAGACGGGTTGTCGGGAACTTCTTAGTTGCAGAAGGTGTGAAGGACCTTTGAAGTTCCAGAGTAATGTGATTAGCCTCGAGATACCTCAGCGGAAATGGCCTCATCTCGCCTGGAGAGGAGAACCTCCTGGATTTTCTCGAGTTGCGGCAGGTGCTCTCGACTTTCGACGGGACCTCAGGACCCGCTCTGGTGGCCTCAGGACAGACAGTCCCATGCGAGTTGCTCGGGGGCCTCTCGGGATTCCTCTCCCGTGATGCAGGGCCTAAGACCTTGTGTGGAGTCGTGCCAGAACTGAGGTTCCTCTCCAGTGCGACATGATCTTGGGGACTTCTGGAGTCTCCCCAGGGTGTAGTCCTCGTCTCGAGTGGGCCATGCACGTGCGCTTTCCTCCCGAGCTTAGCAGCAGTGTCACGCTTCCCTTGCGTGGATCAAGGATCTGTGGTTTCCATCGCCAGAGCTTCCCACGAGGCTTTCCCACAGGGCTGCCCACGTGCCACTGTGGTGTGAGTCGATCCTCGGCTTTAAGTCGAGGCAGTGCAGGGAAACAGGTTCCTGGAATGGACTGAGACATCTGGGGGACTCTGGGCAATGGTGGCACAACCTGGAGTTCCTCTCGCTTTTCCTCTGGAGAGCGCCTCCTCTTGAGATGCGACGGGAACGCCGCGAATTCTTTCCCACCACGCAGGGAAAGGATCAACCTCTCGAGCTAGGAGGCGGAAACGTGGCTCCTCTGATGTGGGCGGCACTTTCCTGCTTCCTCTCGAGTGGAGACGGGTATGTCGGGGACTTCTTGAGTTGCAGCAAGGGTGTGAAGGACCCTTTGGAAGTTCCAGAGGTAAGGTGTGATTAGCCTCGAGACCTCAGCGGAAATGGGCCTCATGTCGCCTGGAGGGAGAACCTCCTGGATTTTCTCGAGTTGCGGCAGGTGCTCTCGACTTACGACGGGACCTCAGGGACCCGCTCTGGTGGCCTCAGGAAAGGCCAGTCCCCATGCAGTTGCTCGGGGGCCTCTCGGATTCCTCTCCCGTCGATGCCGGGCCTAAGACCTTGTGTGGAGTCGTGCCGAACCTGAGGATTCCTCTCAGGCTGACATGGATCTTGGGACTTCTGTAGTCTCCCCAAGGACGTCAGTCCTCGTCTCGAGTGGGGGCATGCACGTGCGCTTTCCTCCCGAGCTCTAGCAGCAGTGTCACGCTTCCCTTCAGTGGATCAAGGGATCTGTGGCTTTCCCATCGAGGCTTTCCCACGAGGCTTCCCACAGTTCCACGTGCCACCGTGGTGTGAGTCGATCCTCGGCTTGAAAGTCGAGGCAGTGCAGGGAAAACAGGTTTCCCTGAATGGACTGAGACATCTGGGGGACTCTGGGAATGGTGGCACGACCCTGGAGTTCCTCTCGCCTTTCTGTGGAGAGCGCCTCCTCTTGAGATGCGACGGGAACGCGGAATTCTTTCCCTACCACGCAGGGAAAGATCCTCCTCTCGAGCAAGCAGGCGGAAACGGGCCACTCTGGATGTGGGCGGGACTCTCGGCTTCCTCTCGAGTGGAGACGGTATGTCGGGACTTCTTGAGTTGCAGCAAGGGTGTGAAGGACCCTTTGGAAGTTCCAGAGTTAGGTGTGATTACCTCGAGTGCCTCACGGAAATGGGCCTCATCTCGCCTGGAGGGAGAACCTCCTGGATTTTCTCGAGATTGCGGCAGGTGCTCTCGACTTACGACGGGGACCTCAGGGATCCGCTCTGGTGGCCTCAGAAAGGCCCCGTCCCCATGCGAGTTGCTCGGGACCTCTCGGGATTCCTCTCCGTCGCATGCTGGGGCCTAAGACCTTGTGTGGAGTCAGTGCCGGGAACCTGAGGATTCCTCTCCAGTGCAAAACATGGATCTTAGGGTACTTCTGGAGTCTCCCCAGGGCAGTCAGTCCTCGTCTCGAGAGGGGGCATGCACGTGCCCGCTTCCTCCC
>NW_017206516.1:0-4842 GCF_001704415.2 Capra hircus | reverse complement strand
GAGCCAGCGGGGACAGTCGAGGCCCAGGGACCTGTGGAATGTGAAAAGGCGGGAAATCCCAGAGCAAGGCAGGCTGGAAAGGGGGCGTTGGTGGCCAATTCAAAGGACCTAGGGGCGTTTCCTGGGCGGTGAGTTCCCTTGGCACTGCTGAGGGCCCCTGATTGATCCACTCGGGGTTGAACCCACCCCCCGCTGTGAGGAGGGCCACAAACCAAAGCCCCGAACTGCCCGCCCACCCCAACGGGGATCTTGGCGGTCCAGGGCACAGCCGTGCCCGGGAAAAGCCCACTCGCTCCACGGGACTCCGTCCAGGGTCTCTGCTTTGGAAGAGGCCAGGGGCGGCCCCCTCCATCTACCCACCCAAACCCTATTGACGTCAATGTGGCGGAGACGCCTCCCGTTCTCCAGAGTCCTGAGCTGCTGGTCCCGCCCACTCGGCCAGCAGTCTGCAGCGTGCCCGTGTGCCTCTCCCACCATGGCTTCGTCCGGCTCCTCCAGCACCTCAAGCGGTACGTTTGCCCTCGGTCCCTGTGGTCGGATCACATCTCAGGGGATTTGCGGGTGGCCTGGGCAAGGGCTCTCGGCCAATGTGTTGACCCCCTCCCACCGAGAACGGCTGGGACCCATCGCGCCAGGCCCGGGGTTCCGAGGCGTCAGGTGTGCCCAAATTCGGAGGGCGTGGCATCGTTCGTTCATCTTGCTCCTTTGGCACACACATGGCTTCTCCGTTCTCTTTTCTGGGAAGACAGTGTGTTTCAGGGGGCGTGCTGCGGGGGCGGGGGCCGGGTTGGGGGGTGGTGGAGCGGGTGCTTTGCTGGGATGAGGCCCTTTATCCTCACATCTTCATGTGGGAATGGGAGTCGGGGAGCTCTGTGGCCTTGCTGCCTTCAGTGGCTTCCTCTGCACAGGGGCCTAGTGGCTTCTGCCTTTTGTCAGGCGTTACGGGGTTTGGCTTCGCTTTGGTGGCCTTGGCCTTTGCCTTTGGGCCTTGGCCTTGCCCTTGGCGTTGTTGCCTTGCCTTTGGTCTTGGGCTTGGCTTGCCCTGCCCTTGTTGGACCTTGCCTTTGACCTTGACCTTGACCTTGACCTTGACTTGAACTTGAACTTCTTGACTTGAACTTGAACTTGACTTGACTTGAACTTTGAACTTGACTTGAACTTTGAACTTGACTTGAACTTGAACTTGAACTTGACCTTTGACTTTGAACTTGAACTTGACTTGAACTTTGACTTGACTTGAACTTGAACTTGACTTGACTTGAAAACTTGACTTGAACTTGAACTTTGAACTTGAACTTGAACTTGTCCTTGACCTTGAACTTCAACTTGAACTTTGACCTTGACCTTTGAACTTCACTTTGAACTTGAACTTGACCTTGAACCTTGAACTTGACCCTGAACTTGACCTTGACCTTGAACTTGAAGTTGACCTTGAACTTGAACTTAAACTTCACCTTGATCTTGAGCTTGAACTTGAACTTGACCTTGACCTTGACCTTGAACTTGAACTTGACCTTGACCTTGACCAACAACGGGAGACCTCGAGATTTGCTCAGAGCACCGGAGGTCCAGAAGCAGGGCCCTGTATCTCCCCTTCCCTTTGTGATCATTGCAAAGACATTCCTAGCTGATAGCGGGAGTGCCCCTGAAGAAGCAAGCAGTGGGAGTGTGTTTGACACGACTGTGTGCCTTCCTGGCCTCAGCTCCACAAGGGGCCTTTCCTCTCGAAGTAGGCCCCATGTCCCCTTGGGGAGGGTGTCATGCCTCTTTTCTCCTCACTGCCAAAGGGTGGAGCCAAGCTCGCTCTGTCAGAGGTACAAAAACAGCAATTGAATGGATTTTCAAGCTCTTGCTAGGCTGCACCCTTTCAGGGCCCACTTTACTGAAACAGGTGCTCTGTGGCCCCTGGTTGGGTATGCAGGTTCACAAACCAGGGTGAGATCCTGTCCAAGCCAAGAATTTTCCTGAAAGACCTAGGCTCACTAGAGCTCTCCTCCAGAGCAAAGGGGATAGAGGAGATGTATGGAGGAGTCTTTGCCTTTCCCTGTGAGTGTGGGGCTACTCCCTACGGCCCCAAGCTCAGGGATAACTGCCTCTAAGAAAGGAATGGCAAGAAGCGCTATTCTTGGAGGTTGGGACAGGGAGTTCGCAGCATGTGGGGAAAGAAAGACTTCTTCGGGGAAGAAGAGGCAACCACCGGGGGTGTGTTTGCAAGCCTCTATTTGGAAGGAACAGGTTTGCTTATACAACTCAAGACCTCCAGATCTGCTCAGAGGACTGAAGTTCCAGAGACAGGGCCATGTATCTCCCCTTCCCTTTGAGATCCTTGCAAAGACATTCCTAGCAGATCGTGGGAGTGCCCATGAAGAAGCAAGCAGCGGGAGTGTGCTTGACATCACTGGCTGCCTACCTGGGCTCAGCTCCTCAAGGGGCCTTTCTCTCCTGGTAGGCCCCTATGTCCCCTTTGGGAGAGGGTGGTGCCCTCTTCCCTCCACACTGCCAAAGGGTGGAGGTGGAGCAAACTCGTTCTCTCCGAGGTAAAAAAAAAAAAGACAAATTGGATGGATTTTTAAGCTCTTGCTATGCTGCACCCCTCCAGGACCCACTCGAGCAAAACAGGTGCCTGTGGCCCCTAGGTCGGGTATGCAGGTTCACACACTGGGTGGGATCCCGTCAAAGCCAAGAATTTTCCTGACAGACCTAGGCTCACTAGAGCTCTCCTCCAGAGGAAAGGGACAGAAAAGACGTGTGTGTGGAGGTGGCTCTGCCTTTCCAGGTCCCAATCTCAGGGATAACTGCCCCTAAGAAAGGAACTGCTGCTGCTGCTGCTGCTAAGTTGCTTCAGTCGTGTTCGACTCTGTGCGACGCCATAGACGGTAGCCCACTAGGCTCCCCGTCCCTGGGATTCTCCAGGCAAGAACAGTAAGTGGGTTGCCATTGCCTTCTCCAATGCATGAAAGTGAAAATGAAAGTGCAGTCGCTCAGTCGTGTCCGACCCTCAGCGACCCCACGGACTGCAGCCTACCAGGCTTCTCCGTCCATAGGATTTTCTGAAAGGAACTGCAAGAAGCGCTTTTCCAGGAGGCTGGGAAAGGGTGTTCGCAGGATGTGGGGAAAGAGAGCCTCCTTCGGGGAAGAATAGGCGGCCACTTGTTTTGTGTTGCAAACCTCTATTTGGAAGGAACAGGTTAGCTTATACAAAGGGAGACCTCCAGATCTGCTCAGAGGACCAAAGTTGCAGAGGCAGGTCGGTGTATTTTCCCTTCACTTGCGGATCCTTGCAAAGACATTCCTTGCTGATAGATGATTCAGCCAAGGGCCTTTGAGACTGTTGATTTTCTTTCCTAGGTTCAAAGATTCCTTCAGTTCCTAATATAGATATCCTAGAAAATTATCTGACATCCGTGAAAATCTGATATGTCCTGGTCAAATGCTGTCAGTTATAATTCCAGTTATCATATTAAAGCATTTCAAGTCGCAGCAGTGACCAGATTACATTGTCAATTTCTATTTAATCAGGTTTTAACCATGTCCTCTATGGTTTCACACTGATGCCTTTGCAGAAATACTGCTACTTCAAGATATATGAATATACTTTTTTTAAGCTTACCGGATAATTTGGTTTGTTTGTTTGTTTGTCTTCTGGTAAGCTGGTACCAGATGGAATTTAGTCTCCTCTCTAGGGTTAAGAGAACAAAGTTTTCTTAGAATGCAATTTTGATAACAGACTATGGATTTCTTTACCTTTCATTGATTTATAATTGTTTTCATCATCTGTTTTTTTACTTCGGTAAAGTAAATAAGCCTTATTTAAGATTTTGGTACATGTAGGATGGACTAAGCTTTCCCCACTCTTGCAAGTTCCCTTAACCCTTCAGATTCTTCTCGTGGGACCAAGATCTCACTTTCCTCCAGAGGGACAATCCAAGCTTTTTATTAGTTGATCTGCCCCTGACATCAGAGTCCATTTGAGCACGAGTTGGCCTATAATTTAGGCATGAAACTATGACTACATAAGAAAAGGTGACTTTATGATTCAGGGATGGCCATGATATGCCTTGCACTTCAGAAAAATGGGTTAAAATGATTTTTTTTTCTTCAAAACTGCACAGCCAGTTCTTTCAGCATATGCAATTGAAAAACATCTAGTCATTAGGTCAGTTTTCATTCCAATCCAAAGAAAGGCAATGACAAAGAATATTCAAGCTGCTGCTGCACAATTGCACTCATCTCACACACTAGTAAAGTAATGCTCAAAATTCTCCAAGTTCACATGAACTGTGAACTTCCAAATGTTCAAGAGGGATTTAAACATGCAGAGAAACCAGAGATCAAACTGCCAACATCCACTGGATCATTTGAAAAAGCAAGAGAGTTCCAGAAAAAAAGACATCTATTTCTGCTTTATTGACTATGCCAAAGCCTTTGACTGTGTGGATCACAATAAACTGGGAAAAATTCTGAAAGAGATGGAATACCAGACCACCTGACCTGTCTCTTGAGAAACCTGTATGCAGGTCAGGAAGAGAACAGTTCGAACTGACATGGAACAACAGACTGGTTCTAAATAGGAAAAGGAATATGTCAAGGCAGTGTATTGTCACCTGCTTATTTAACTTATATGCAGAGTACATCATGAGAAACACTGGGCTGGAGGAAGCACACGCTGGAATCCAGATTGCTGGGAGAATCATCAAGAATCTCAGATATGCAGATGACACCACCCTTATGGCAGAAAGTGAAGAAGAACTAAAGAGTCTCCTGATGAAAGTGAAAGAGGAGACTGAAAAAGTTAGCTTAAAGCTCAGCATTCAGAAAACTAAAATCATTGCATCCAGTCTC
>NW_017206515.1:0-4842 GCF_001704415.2 Capra hircus | reverse complement strand
TAGGTTAAAGATGAAAAGTTTCCTCCACATTGAGGGAGCACTCAGAGAGGTTCATTGAGTTACAAGGAGAAGAGAAGATGGAGGGGGTAGTTAGAGGTAATTGGAATGAGATTGCGGTGAAACAAAAGAGGAGAGAGCAAGCTAGCCAGTAGTCACTTCCTTATGTGTGCTCTATAGTCTGGACCGCTCAGAGGTATTTACAGAGTTATACGGGGAAGAGGAGAGGAGGAAGTAGACAGAGGTGACCAGGAGGATAAGAGAGAGGAATGAGAAAGGAGAGAGACAAATCCTGCCAGTAACCAGTTCCTTAGGTGTTCTCCACCGTCTGGAACACACAGAGATTCACAGAGTTGGATAGAGAAGAGATGGGGAGAAAAGAGACATAGGCCACCTGGTGGAGAAAAAGGAGAGTCCAAAGGAGGAGAGAGTGGTCAAGCCAGTAATCTCGCTCTCAGGTAAACTTGGGTAGTGAAGTTTGGGTTTTTAAATGTACAAAAATTGACAACTAAAACCTAGGAGCAAAGATTAAAAATCTAGGTTAGAGGTTGGATTTTCAAAGATACAATATTAAAGAAAAGCAGAAGGAAAAAGGAAGAAAGAAAAAAGAATTATTAAAAAACAAACAAACAAAGAAACAAAAAACAAAACCACTAACAACCATCCAAAGACTATATATGGTGCTTGCCTTAAAAAAAAAAAAAAAAAAAGTCTTTTTTTTTTTTAATAATAATAGTAGGTTATAGAAATAAAAATTAGAGGAGAAATAGAAGACTTAACAATTTAAAAAAACAGTTAGAAAAAAAAAAAAAAAACAAAAAACAAAAACAAAAAATAAAAAAAAAAAGGAATGATTTTAAAATAGTAAAAATATACCTGGCGTTCCTCTGATGTTATGGGCCGTGTGGGATCACTTCCGAGGTGGTTCCCTCTGTTTAACTTCTTCTGTTCGCTGGTTTTTAGGCTCACTAGTTCAGTTGCTCTGTGGGGAGGGGGATGCTGCAAACAAATAGCACTGTCGTGTGCACACAGTGTCTCAGCCCCGCTTGACCTTTCCCTTTTCGTGACGCACAAACCACTCCGGCTCTACAATGCTCAGCCAGGAACCGTCTGGGGCCGGCCCTAGGCTGCGTGCACTTCCCCGGTCCAAGCCGCTCAGGTTCGGCGCTCAGGCAGCCCTCAGAGGCACAGATTCGGCTGGGACTGCGCTTTGTGCCTTCCCGGGTCGGGGTAGCTCAGGAGTTTGGCGAGCACGATCGCCGCGGCTTGTCACCTTTTCTGCCGCTGCTGCTCAGCTTTCTGGGTGGGCTGCTGGCGCACCCCGTGAGGCAGATGGTGACTGTCCAGCACCCCCAGAAGTCTTAGCAAAGGAGCCTGCTTGCAGTTAAAGTAAAGTCTCTCCGGGTCTGCAATTGCCCCTTTCCAGCCCTTTTGGCTCTGGCTGCCTGTCCCTGGCGGGGATGGTCTGCAGTTGGCTTTTCCGTTCCGTCCTTTGTTCTGTGCTCTGTCCTGGCGGTGTCTTATGTTCGAGCTTTTCGCGTGGTAGCTATCCCACAGTCTGATTTGCTAGCCCAAGTTAGATCGTTCTGGTTGCCCGTGGGGTGTTCCTGCCCGATTCTTACAAAGCACTGCAGCCCACGCCTCCCGCGCGTCCTGCCTGCCCCCACGTCCCAATGGCGGATGCAGGCGTCTGTGCTGCTTTTCCGCTGGGGGAGTTACTGTTGGGCTTGTAATCTGTTCATTTTAATTATTTATCTATTTTTCCTTCCTGTTATGTTGCCCTCTGTGTTTCCAAGGCTCACCACAGACTAGGCAGGGAGAATGCTTCCTGGTGTTTGGAAATCTCTCTTCTTAAAATTCCCTTCCCGGGACGGAGCTCCCTCCCCACCTCCTTTGTCTCCTTTCTCGTCTTTTTATATTTTTTCCTACCTGTTTTTGAAGACAATGGTCTGCTTTTCTGGTTGCCTGATGTCCTCTGCCAGCCTATAGAAGTTGTTTTGTGGAGTTTGCTCGGGGTTGAAATGTTCTTTTGAGGAATTTGTGAGGGAGAAAGTGGTCTTCCCGTCCTATTCCTCTGCCATCTTTCCCTCTCTCACATGTGTATTTTCAGAAACTCAAACTTTAAATGATACATTAGATCAGTTAGACCTAATTGATATCTATAGGACATTTCACCCCAAAACAATGAATTTCACCTTTTTCTCAAGTGCTCATGGAACCTTCTCCAGGATAGATCACATCCTGGGCCATAAATCCAAACTTGATAAATTCAAAAAAATCGAAATCATTCCAAGCATCTTTTCTGACCATAATGCATTAAGATTAGATCTCAATACAGTAGAAAAACTATTAAAAATTCCAACATATGGAGGTTGAACAACACACTTCTGAATAACCCAACAAATCACAGAAGAAATCAAAAAAGAAATCAAATATGCATAGAAACTAATGAAAATGAAAACACAACAACCCAAAACCTGTGGGACTCTATAAAAGCAGTGCTAAGATGAAAGTTCATAGCAATACAGGCATACCTCAAGAAACAAGAAAAAAGTCAAATAAATAACCTAACTCGACACCTAAAGCAACTAGAAAAGGAAGAATTGGAGAACCCCAGAGTTAGTAGAAGGAAAGAAATCTTAAAAATTAGGGCAGAAATAAATGCAAAAGAAAGAAAAGAGACCATAGCAAAAAATCAACAAAGCCAAAAGCTGGTTCTTTGCAAGGATAAATAGAATTGACAAACCATTACCCAGACTCATCAAGAAGCAAAGAGAGAAAAATCAAATTCAATAAAATTAGAAATGAAAATGGAGAGATCACAACAGACAACACAGAACAAAGGAATCATAAGAGACTACTATCAGCAGTTGTATGCCAATAAAATGGACAACGTGGAAGAAATGGACAAATTCTTAGAAATGTACAATTTTCCAAACTGAACCAGGAAGAAATAGAAAATCTTAACACCCATCACAAGCAAGGAAATTGAAACTGTAATCAGAAATCTTCCAGCAAACAAAAAGCCCAGGTCCAGACGGCTTCACAGCTGAATTCTACAAAACTTTCGAGAAGAGCTAACACCTATCCTCCTCAAACTCTTCCAGAAAATTGCAGAGGAAGGGAAACTTCCAAACTCATTCTATGAGGCCATCATCACCCAAATACCAAAACCTGACAAAGATGTCACAAAAATAGAAAACTACAGGCCAATATCACTGATGAACATAGATGCAAAAATCCTCAACAAAATTCTAGCAATCAGAATCCAACAACACATTAAAAAGATCATACACCATAACCAAGTGGGCTTTATCCCAGGGATGCAAGGATTCTTCAATATCCACAAATAAATCAATGTAATTCACCACATTAACAAATTGAAATATAAAAGCCACATGATTATCTCAATAGATGCAGAGAAGGCCTTTGACAAAATTCAACATCCATTTATGATAAAAACTCTCCAGAAAAGCAGGAATAGAAGGAACATACCTCAACATAATAAAAGCTATATATGACAAACCCACAGCAAACATTATCCTCAATGGTGAAAAATTGAAAGCATTTCCCCTAAAGTCAGGAACAAGACAAGGGTGCCCTTTCACCGCTACTATTCAACATAGTTCTGGAAGTTTTGGCCACAGCAATCAGAGCAGAAAAAGAAATAAAAGGAATCCAAATTGGAAAAGAAGAAGGAAAACTCTCACTGTTTACAGATGACATGATCCTCTACATGGAAAACCCTAAAGACTCCACCAGAAAATTACTAGAGCTAATCAATGAATATAGTAAGTTGCAGGATATAAAAATCAACACACAGAAATCCCTTGCATTCCTATACACGAATAATGAGAAAGTAGAAAAAGAATTAAGGAAACAATTCCATTCACCATTGCAACGAAAAGAATAAAATACTTAGGAATATATCTACCTAAAGAAACTAAAGACCTATATATAGAAAACTATAAAACACTGATGAAAGAAATCAAAGAGGACACTAACAGATGGAGAAATATACCATGTTCATGGATTGGAAGAATCAATATAGTGAAAATGAGTATACTACCCAAAGCAATTTACAAATTCAATGCAATCCCTATCAAGCTACCAGCCACATTTTTCACAGAACTAGAACAAATAATTTCAAGATTTGTATGGAAATACAAACACCTCGAATAGCCAAAGCAATCTTGAGAAAGAAGAATGGAACTGGAGGAATCAACTTGCCTGACTTCAGGCTCTACTACAAAGCCACAGTCATCAAGACAGTATGGTACTGGCACAAAGACAGACATATAGATCAATGGAACAAAATAGAAAGCCCAGAGATAAAATCCACACACATATGGACACCTTATCTTTGACAAAGGAGGCAAGAATATACAATGGAGTAAAGACAATCTCTTTAACAAGTGGTGCTGGGAAAACTGGTCAACACTTGTAAAAGAATGAAACTAGATCACTTTCTAACACCCTACACAAAATAAACTCAAATGGATTAAAGATCTAAATGTAAGACCAGAAACTATATAAAACTCCTAGAGGAGAACATAGGCAAAACACTCTCAGACATAAATCACAGCAGGATCCTCTATAATCCACTTCCCAGAATTCTGGAAGTAAAAGCAAAAATAAACAAATGGGATCTAATTAAAATTAAAAGCTTCTGTACAACAAAGGAAACTATAAGCAAGGTGAAAGACAGCCTTCTGAATGGGAGAAAATAATAGCAAATGAAGCAACTGACAAACAACTAATCTCAAAAATACAAGCAATTTATGCAGCTCAATTCCAGAAAATAACGACCCAATCAAAAAAGGGCCAAAGAACTAAATAGACATT
>NW_017206514.1:0-4843 GCF_001704415.2 Capra hircus | reverse complement strand
TGTGGCTTTGCCTCGAGGCTTTCCCACGAGGCTTTTCACGAGGCTCTCCCACAGGGCTGTCCCACGTGCCACCGTGGTGTGAGTCCATCCTCGCTTGAAAGTCGAGGCAGTGCAGGGAAAACAGGTTTCCCTGGAATGGACTGAGACATCTGGGGACTCTGGGAATGGTGGCACGACCTGGAGTTCCTCTGGCCTTTCCTGTGGAGAGCGCCTCCTCTTGAGATGCGACAGGAACGCCGGGAATTCTTTCCCGACCACGCAGGGAAAGGATCCCTCCTCTCGAGCTAGGAGGCGGAAACGGGGCTCCTCTGAATGTGGGCGGGACTCTCGTGCTTCCTCCTGAGAAGAGACGGTTATATCGGGAACTTCTTGAGTTGCAGCAATGGTGTGAAGGACCCTTTGGAAGTTCCAGAGGTTAGGTGTGATTAGCCTCGAGACGCCTCAGCGGAAATGGGCCTCATCTCTCTGGAGGGGAGAACCTCCTGGATTTTCTCGAGTTGCGGCAGGTGCTCTCGACTTACGACGGGGACCTCAGGGACCTCTGGTGGCCTCAGGAAAGGCCAGTCCCCATGCGAGTTGCTCGGGGCTCTCAGGATTCCTCTCCGTCGATGCCGGGCCTAAGACCTTGTGTGGAGTCGGTCCGGAACCTGAGGATTCCTCTCCAGTGCTTACATGATCTTGGGGTACTTCTGGAGTCTCCCAGGGGAGTCAGTCCTCGTCTCGAGTGGGGCATGCACGTGCGCTTCCTCCCGAGCTGTAGGAGCAGTGTCACTTTCCCTTCGCGTGGATCAAGGGATCTGTGGCTTTCCCTCGAGGCTTTCACGAGGCTTTCCCACAAGGCTTTCCAAAGGGCTGTCCCACGTGCCACCGTGGTGTGAGTCGATCCTCATCTTGAAAGTCGAGGCAGTGCAGGAAAAAACAGGTTTCCCTGGAATGGGACTGAGACATCTGGGGGACTCTGGAATGGTGGCACGACCCTGGATTTCCTCTCGCCTTTCTTGTGGAGAGCGCCTCCTCTTGAGATGCGACGGGAACGCGGGAATTCTTTCCCGACCACGCAGGGAAAGGATCCCACCTCTCGAGCTAGGAGGCGGAAAACGGGCTCCTCTGGATGTGGGCGGGACTCTCGTGCTTCCTCTCGAGTGGAGACGGGAATGTTGGGGAACTTCTTGAGTTGCAGCAAGGGAGTGAAGTACCCTTTTGAAGTTTCGAGAGGTTAGGTGTAATAAAGCCGTGAGACGCCTCAGCGGAAATTGGCCTCATCTACCCTGGAGGGAGAACCTCCTGGATTTTCTCGAGTTGCAGCAGGTGCTCTCGACTTACGACGGGGAGCTCAGGGACTCGCTCTGGTGGCCTCAGGAAAGGACAGTCCCCATGCGAGTTGCTCGGGGTCTCTCGGGATTCCTCTCCCGTCGATGCCGGGGCCTAAGACCATGTGTGGATTCGGGGCCGGGAGCTTAGGATTCCTCTCCAGTGCTGGACATAGATCTTGGGTTCTTCTGGAGTCTCCCCAGGGTAGTCAGTCCTCGTCTAGAGTGGCGGCATGCACCTGCGCTTTCCTCCCGAGCTGTAGCAGCAGTGTCACGCTTTCCTTCGCGTGGATCAAGGGATCTGTGGCTTTCCCTCGAGGCTTTCCCACGAGGCTTACCCACAGGGCTGTCCCACGTGCCACCGTGGTGTGAGTCGATTCCTCGGCTTGAAAGTCGAGGCAGTGCAGGGAAAACATGATTTCCTGGAATGGACTGAGACATCTTTTGGGCTCTGGGAATGGTGACACGACCCTGGAGTTCCTCTCGCCTTTCCTGTCGAGAGCGCCTCCTCTTGAGATGCGACGGGAACGCCGGGAATTCTTTCCGGACCACGCAGGGAAAGGATCCCTCCTCTCGAGGTAGGAGGCAGAAACGGGGCTCCTCTGGAGGTGGGTGGGACTCTCGTGCTTCCTCTCGAGTGGAGACGGATATGTCGGGAATTTCTTGAGTTGCAGCAAGGGTGTGAAGGATCCTTTGGAAGTTCCAGAGGTTAGGTGTGATTAGCCTCGAGACGCCTCAGCGGAAATGGTCCTCATCTCGCCTGGAGGGGAGAACTTCCTGGATTTTCTCGAGTTGCGGCAGGTGCTCTCGACTTACGACAGGAACCTCAGGGACACGCTCAGGTGGCCCTCTGGAAAGGTCAGTCCCCATGCGAGTTGCTCGGGGGCCTCTCGGGATTCCTCTCCCGTCGATGCAGGGGCCTAAGACCTTGTGTGGAGTCGGTGCCGGAACCTGAGGATTCCTCTTCAATGCTGGCATGGATCTTGGGGTACTTCTTTAGTCTCCCCAGGGGAGTCAGTCCTCGTCTCTAGTGGGGGCATGCACGTGCGTTTCCTCCCGAGCTGTAGCAGCAGTGTCATGCTTCCCTTCGGTGGATCAACGGATCTGTGGTTTCCCTCTAGGCTTTCCCACGAGGCTTTCCCACAAGCTTTCCCACAGGGCTGTCCACGATGCCACCGTGGTGTGAGTGGATCCTCGGCTTGAAAGTCGAGGCAGTGCAGGGAAAGCAGGTTTCCCTGGAATGGACTGAGACATCTGGGGGACTCTGGGAATGGCTGGCACGACCCTGGAGTTCCTCTCGCCTTTCCTGTGGAGAGGGCCTCCTGTTGAGATTGCGATGGGAACGCCGGGAATTCTTTCCCGACCACGCAGGGAAAGGATCCCTCCTCTCGAGCTAGGAGGCGGAAACGGGGCTCCTCTGGATGTGGGCGGGACTCTCGTGCTTCCTCTCGAGTGGAGACGGAAATGTCGGGGAAGTTCTTGAGTTGCAGCAAGGTTGTGAAGGACCCTTATTGAAGTTCCAGAGGTTAGGTGTGGTTAGCCTCGAAACGCCTCAGCGGAAATGGGCCTCATCTCTCCTGGAGGGGAGAACCTCCTGGATTTTCTCGAGGTGCGGCAGGTGCTCTCGACTTATGACGGGGACTTCAGGGGCCCGCTCTGGTGGCATCAGGAAAGGCCAAGTCCCCATGCGAGTTGCTCGGGGCCTCTCAGATTCCCCTCCGGGCGATGCAAGGGCCTAAGACCTTGTGTGGAGTCGGTGCCGCAACCTGAGGATTCCTCTCCAGTGACATGGATCTTGGGGTACTCTGGGGTCTCCCCAGGGGAGTCAGTCCTCGTCTCGAGTGGGGGCATGCACGTGCGTTTCCTCCCGAGCTGTAGCAGCAGTGTCACGCTTCCCTTCGCGTGGATCAAGGATCTGTGGCTTTCCGGCTTTCCCTTTCCCACGAGGCTTTCCCAGGGCTGTCCCACGTGCCCGTGGTGTGAGTCGATCCTCGCTTGAAAGTCGAGGCAGTGCAGGGAAAACAGGTTTCCCTGGAATGGACTGAGACATCTGGGGGACTCTGGAATGGTGGCACGAACCTGGAGTTCCTCTCGCCTTTCCTGTGGAGAGCGCCTCCTCTTGAGATGCGACGGGAACGCCGGGAATTCTTTCCCGACCACGCAGGGAAAGGATCCCTCCTCTCGAGCTAGGAGGCGGAAACGGGGCTCCTCTGGATGTGGGCGGGACTCTCGTGCTTCCTCTCGAGTGGAGACGGGTATGTCGGGGAACTTCTTGAGTTGCAGCAAGGGTGTGAAGGACCCTTTGGAAGTTCCAGAGGTTAGGTGTGATTAGCCTCGAGACGCCTCAGCGGAAATGGGCCTCATCTCTCCTGGAGGGAGAACATCCTGGATTTTCTCGAGTTGCGGCAGGTGCTCTCGACTTACGACGGGGACCTCAGGGACCGCTCTGGTGGCCTCAGGAAAGGCCTCTCCCATGCGAGTTGCTCGGGGGCCTCTCGGATTCCTCTCCAGTCGATGCCAGGGCCTAAGACCTTGTGTGGAGTCGGTGCCGGAACCTGAGGATTCCTCTCCAGTGCTGACATGGATCTTGGGGTACTTCTGGAGTCTCCCCAGGGGAGTCAGTCCTCGTCTCGAGTGGGGGCATGCACGTGCTTTCCTCCCGAGCTGTAGCAGCAGTGTCATGCTTCCCTTCGCGTGGATCAAGGGATCTGTGGCTTTCCCTCGAGGCTTTCCCACGAGGCTTTCCCACAGGGCTGTCCCACGTGCCACCTGGTGTGAGTCGATCCTCGGCTTGAAAGTCGAGGCAGTGCAGGGAAAACAGTTTCCCTGGAATGGACTGAGACATCTGGGGGACTGTGGGAATGGTGGCACGAACCTGGAGTTCCTCTCGCCTTTCCTGTGGAGAGCGCCTCCTCTTGAGAGGCGAAGGGAACGCCGGGAATTCTTTCCCGACCACACAGGGAAAGGATCCCTCCTCTCGAGCTAGAGGCGGAAAAGGGGCTCCTCTGGATGTGGGCGGACTCCTGTGCTTCCTCTCGAGTGGAGACGGGTATGTCGGGGAATTTCTTGAGTTGCAGCAAGGTTGTGAAGAACCCTTTGAAATTTCCAGAGATTAGGTGTGATTAGCTTCGAGACGCCTCAGCGGAAATGGGCCTCATCTCGCCTGGAGGGGAGAACCTCCTGGATTTTCTCCAGTTGAGGCAGGTGCTCACAACTTACGACGGGGACCTCAGGGACCTCTCTGGTGGCCTCAGGAAAGACCAGTCCCCATGGGAATTGCTCGGGGCCTCTCGGGATTCCTCTCCCGTCGATGCGGGCCTAAGACCTTGTGTGGAGTGGTGCCAGAACCTGAGGATTCCTCTCCAGTGCTGACATGGATCTTGGGGTACTTCTGGAGTCTCCCAGGGAAGTCAGTCCTCGTCTCGAGTGGGCATGCACGTGCGCTTTCCTCCGAGCTGTAGCAGCAGTGTCACGCTTCCCTTCGTGGATCAAGGGATCTGTGGCTTTCCCCTCGAGGATTTCCCACGAGGTTT
>NW_017206513.1:0-4843 GCF_001704415.2 Capra hircus | reverse complement strand
TCGGGAACTTATTGAGTTGCAGCAAGGGTGTGAATGACCCTTTGGAAGTTCCAGAATTTAGCTGTGATTAGCCTCGAGACACCTCAGCGGAAATGGGCCTCATCTCGCCTGGAGGCGGAAAACCTCCTGGGATTTTCTCCAGTTGCGGCAGGTGCTCTGGACTTACGAAGGGGACTTTAGGGACCCGATCTGGTTTCCTCAGGAAAGGCCAGTCCCATGCGAGTTGCTCGGCGGGCCTCTCGGGATTCCTCTTCCGTCGATGCTGGGGGCCTAAGTCCTTGTGTGGAGTCCGTGCGGGAACCTGAGGATTCCTCTCCAGTGCTGACATGAATCTTGGGTACTTCTGGAGTCTCCCCAGGGGAGTCAGTCCTTGTCTCGAGTGGGGGCCAGCCACATGAGCTTTCCTCCCGAATGTAGCAGCAGTGTCGAGCTTTCCTTCGCGTGGATCAAGGGATCTGTGGCTTTCCCTCGAGGCTTTCCCTCGAGGCTTTCACACAGGGCTGTCCCACAGCCACCGTGGCGTGAGTCGATCCTCGGCTTGAAAGTCGAGGCAGCATGTGCAGGGAAATCAGTTTTCCCTGGAATGAAATGAGACATCTGGGGAGTCTGGGAATGGTGGCACGACCCTGGAGTTCGTCTCGCCTTTCCTGTGGAGAGCGCCTCCTCTTGAGATGCGACAGGAACGCCGGTAATTCTTTCCCGTACACCCAGCGATTGGATCCCTCCTCTCGAGCTAGGACACGGAAATGGGGCTTCTCTGGATGTGGGCGGGACTTTCGTGCTTCCTCTCGAGTGGAGACGGGTATGTCGGGGAACTTCTTGAGTTGCAGCAAGGGTGTGAAGGACCCTTTGGAAGTTCCAGAGGCTAGGTGTCATTAGCCTCGAGATGCCTCAGCGGAAATGGGCCTCATCTCGCCTGGAGGGGAGAACCTCCTGGATTTTCTCGAGTTGCGGCAGGTGCTCTCGCCTTACGACGGGGACCTCAGGGACCCGCTCTGGTGGCCTCAGAAAAGGCCAGTCCCCATGCGAGTTGCTCGGGGCCCTCTCGGGATTCCTCTCCCGTCGATGCCCTGGCCTAAGACCTTGGGTGGAGTCGGTGCCGGGACCTGAGGCATCCTCTCCAGTGCTGACATGGATCCTGGAATACTCTGGAGTCTCCCCAGGGAAGTCAGTCCTCGTCTCGTTTGGGGCATTCACGTGCGCTTTTCTCCCGAGCTGTAGCACAGTGTCACGCTTCCCTTCGCGTGGATCAAGGGATCTGTGGCTTTCCCTTGAGGCTTTCCCACGAGGCTTTCCCACGATGCTTTCCCACAGGGCTGTCCCACGTGCCACCGTGGTGTGAGTCTATCCTCGGCTTGAAAGTCGAGGCAGTGCAGGGAAAAGAGATTTCCCTGGAATGGACTGAGACATCGGGGTCTCTGGGAATGGTGTCACGACCCTGGAGTCCCTCTCGCCTTGCCTGTGGAGAGCGCTTCAAACTTGAGATGCGACGGGAACGCCGGGAATTCTTTCCCGACCACGCAGTGAAAGGACCCCTCCTCTCGAGCTATGAGGCGGAAACGGAGATCCTCTGGATGTGGGCGGGATTCTCTTGCTTCATCTCGAGTGGAGACGGTATGTCGGGAACTTGCTGAGTTGCAGCAAGGGTGTGAAGGACCCTTTGGAAGTTCCAGAGGTTAGCCGTGATTAGCCTCGAGACGCCTCAGCGGAAATGGGCGTCATCTCGCATGGAGAGGAGAACCTCCTGAATTTTCTCGGGTTGTGGCTGGTGCTCTCGACTTACGACGCGGGACCTCAGGGACTCTCTCTGGTGGTCTCAGGAAAGGCCAGTCCCCATGTGAGTTGCTCGGTGGCCTCTCGGATTCCTGTCCCGTCGATGCCGGGCCGAAGACCTTGTGTGGAGTCGGTGCCGGAACCTGAGGATTCCTCGCCAGTGCTGACATGGACCTTGGGGTACTTCTGGGGTCTCCCCAGGGGAGTCATTCCTCGTCTCGATGGGGCATGCACGTGCGCTTTCCTGCCAAGCTGTAGCAGCAGTGTCACGCTTCCCTTCGCGTGGATCAAGGGATCTGTGGCTTTTCCCTAGAGCTTTCCCACTAGGCCTTCCCACGAGCTTTCCCACAGGGCTGTCCCACGTGCCCACCGTGGTGTGAGTTGATCCTCGGCTTGAAAGTGGAGGCAGTGCAGGGAAAACAGGTTTCCCTGGAATGGACTGAGACATCTGGGGGACTCTGGGAATGGTGGCACGACCCTGGAGTTCCTCTCGCCTTTCCTGTGGATAGTGCCTGCACTTGAGATGCGACGGGAATGCCAGGAATTCTTTCCCGACCACGCAGGGAAAGGATCCCTCCTCTCGAGCTAGGAGGCGAAATGGGGCTCTTCTGGATGTGGGCGGGACTTTCGTGCTTCCTCTCGAGTGGAGACGGGTATGTCGGGGAACTTCTTGAGTTGCAGCAAGGGTGTGAAGGACCCTTTGGAAGTTCCAGAGGTTAGGTGTGATTATCCTCGAGATGCCTCAGCGAAATGGGCCTCATCTCGCCTGGAGGGAGAACCTCCTGGATTTTCTCGAGTTGCGTCAGGTGCTCTCGACTTACGACGGGGACCTCAGGGACCCGCTCTGGTGGCCAAGATGGCCAATCCCCATGCGAGTTGCTCTGGGGCCTCTCGGGATTCCTCTCCCGTCGATGCCGGGCCTAAGACCTTGTGTGGAGTCGGTGCCAGAACCTGAGGATTCCTCTCCAGTGCTGACATGGATCTTGGGGTACTTCTGGAGTCTCGCCAGGGGAGTCAGACCTCGTTTCGAGTGGGGCATGCACGTGCGCTTTCCTCCTGAGCTGTAGCAGCAGTATCACGCTTCCCTTTGCATGGATCAAGGGATCTGTAGCTTCCCCTCGAGGCTTTCCCACTAGGCCTTCCCATGAGGCTTTCCCACAGGGCTGTCCCACGTGCCACCGTGGTGTGAGTCGATCCTCGGCTTGAAAGTCGAGGCAGTGCAGGGAAAACAGGTTTCCCTGGAATGGACTGAGAAATCTGGGGGACTCTGGAATGGTGTCACGACCCTGGGAGTCCCTCTCGCCTTGCCTGTGGAGAGCGCTTCAACTTGAGATGCGACGGGAACGCCGGGAATTCTTTCCCGACCACGCAGTGAAAGGACCCCTCCTCTCGAGCTATGAGGCGGAAACGGAGATCCTCTGGATGTGGGCGGGATTCTCTTGCTTCATCTCGAGTGGAGACGGGTATGTCGGGGAACTTGTTGAGTTGCAGCAAGGGTGTGAAGGACCCTTTGGAAGTTCCAGAGGTTAGCCGTGATTAGCCTCGAGACGCCTCAGCGGAAATGGGCGTCATCTCGCATGGAGAGGAGAACCTCCTGGATTTTCTCGAGTTGCGGCCGGTGCTCTCGACTTACGACGGGGACCTCAGGGACTCTCTCTGGTGGTCTCAGGAAAGGCCAGTCCCCATGTGAGTTGCTCGGTGGCCTCTCGGATTCCTGTCCCGTCGATGCCGGGGCCTAAGACCTTGTGTGGAGTCGGTGCCGGAACCTGAGGATTCCTCGCCAGTGCTGACATGGACCTTGGGGTACTTCTGGGGTCTCCCCAGGGGAGTCATTCCTCGTCTCGATGGGGGGCATGCACGTGCGCTTTCCTCCCGAGCTGTAGCAGCAGTGTCACGCTTCCCTTCTCGTGTATCAAGGGATCTGTTGCTTTCCCTTTTCGAGGCTTTCCCACGAGGCTTTCCCACAGGGCTGTCCCACGTGCCACCGTGGTGTGAGTCGATCCTGGCTTGAAAGTCGAGGCAGTGCAGGGAAACAGGTTTCCCTGGAATGGACTGAGACATCTGGGGGACTCTGGGAATGGTGGCACGACCCTGGAGTTCCTCTCGCCTTTCCTGTGGAGAGGCCTCCTCTTGAGATGCGACGGGAATACCAGGAATTCTTTCCCGGCAGGTAAAGGATCACTCCTCTCGAGCTATGAGGCGGAAATGGTGCGCCTCTGGATGTGGGCGGGACTCCTCGTGCTTCCTCTCGAGTGGAGACGGGTATGTCGGGGAACTTCTTGAGTTGCAGCAATGGTGTGAAGGACCCTTTGGAAGTTCCAGAGGTTAGGTGTGATTAGCCTCGAGACGCCTCAGCGGAAATGGGCCTCATCTCGCCTGGAGGGGGAGAACCTCCTGGATTTTCTCGAGTTGTGGCAGGTGCTCTCGACTTACGACGGGGACCTCAGGGACCCGCTCTGGTGGCCTCAGAAAGGCCAGTCCCCATGCGAGTTGCTCTGGGGACTCTCGGATTCCTCTCCCGTCGATGCCGGGGCCTAAGACCTTGTGTAGAGTTGGTGCCGGAACCTGAGGATTCATCTGCAGTGCTGACATGTAACTTGGGGTACTTCTGGAGTCTCCTCAGGGGAGTCAGTCCTCGTCTCGAGTGGGGCATGCACGTGCGCTTTCCTCCCAAGCTGTATCAGCAGTGTCATGCTTCCCGACGAGGATTAAGGGATCAGTGGCTTTCCCTCGAGGCTTTCCCACGAGGCTTTCTTTCCCACAGGGCTGTCCCACGTGCCACCGTGGTGTGAGTCGATCCTCGGCTTGAAAGTCGAAGCAGTGCAGTGAAAACAGGTTTCCCTTGAATGGACTGAGACATGTGTGGGACTCTGGGAATGGTCGCACGACCCTGCAGTTCCTCTCGCCTTTCCTGTGGAGAGCGCCTCGTCTTGAGATGCGACGGAAACGCCGGGAATTCTTTCCCGACCACGCAGGGAAAGGATCCCTCCTCTCGAGCTAGGAGCGAAACGGGGCTCCTCTGGATGTGGCCGGGACTCTCGTGCTTCCTCTCGAGTGGAGATGGGTATGT
>NW_017206512.1:0-4843 GCF_001704415.2 Capra hircus | reverse complement strand
GAGAGATCGACTCACACCACGGGAAAGCCTCGTGGGGAAAGCCTCGTGGGAAAGCCTCGAAGGAAAGCCACTGATCCCTTGATCCACTTGACGAGAAGCGTGACACTGCTCCTACAGCTCGGGTAGGAAAGCCACACGTGCATGCCCCACTCGAGACGAGGACTGACTCCTTGGGGAGACTCCAGAAGAACCCGAAGATCCATGTCAGCACTGGACAGAAATCCTCAGGTTCCGGCACAGACTCCACACAAGGGCTTAGGCCCCGGCATCGACGTGAGAGAAATCCCGAGAGGCCCGAAGCAACTCGCATGGGGACTGGACTTTCCAGAGGCCACCAGAGCGGATACCTGAGGTACCCATCCAAAGTCGAAAGAACCTGCCGCAACTCGAGAAAATCTAGGATGTTCTCCCCTCCAGGCTAGATGAGTCCATTTCGGCTGAGGCGTCTCGAGGCTAATCACACCTAACCCCTGGAACTTCCAAAGGGTCCTTCACACCCTTGCTGCAATTCAAGAAGTTCCCCGACATACCCGTCTCCACTCGACAGGAAGCACGAGAGTCCCGCCCACATCCAGAGGAACCCCGTTTCCGCCTCCTAGCTCGAGAGGAGGGATCCTTTCCCTGCGTGATCGGAAAAAATCCCCGGCGTTTCCGTCGCATCTCAAGAGGAGGCGCTCCCACAGGAAAGGCGAGAGGAACTCCAGGGTCGTGCCACATTCCCTGAGTCCCCAGATGTCTCAGTCCATTCCAGGGAAACCTGTTTTCCCTGAACTGCCTCGACTTTCAAGCCGGAAATCGACTCACACCACGCTGGCACGTGGGACAGCCCTGTGGGAAAGCCTCGTGGGAAAGCCTAGATGGAAAGCCTAGAGGGAAGGCCACAGATCCCTTGATCCACGCGAAGGGAAGCGCGACACTGCTGCTACAGCTCGGGAGGAAAGCACACGTGCATGCCCCCACTCGAGAAGAGGACTGACTCCCCTGGGGAGACTCCAGAAGTACCCAAGATCCATGTCAGCACTGGAGAGGAATCCTCAGGTACCTTAACCGACTCCACACAAGATCTTAGGCCCGGCATCGACGGAGAGGAATCCCGAAAGGCCCCGAGCAACTCGCATGGGGACTGGCCTTTCCTGAGGCCACCAGAGCGGGTCCCTGAGGTCCCCGTCATAAGTCGAGAGCACCTGCCGCAATTCGAGAAAATCCAGAAGGTTCTCACCTCCAGGCGAGATGAGGCCCATTTCCGCTGAGGCATCTTAAGACTAATCACACCTAACCTCTGGAACTTCCAAAGGGTCCTTCACACCCTTGCTGCAACTCAAGAAGTTCCCCGACATACTCGTCTCCACTCGAGAGGAAGCACTAGAGTCCCGCCCACATCCAGAGGAGCCCCGTTTCCGCCTCATAGCTCGAGAGGAGGGATCCTTTCCCTGCGTGTTCTGGAAAGAATTCCCGGCATTCCCTTCGCATCTCAAGAAGAGGCGCTCTCCACTGGAAAAGGCAAGAGGAACTCCAGTGTCGTGCCACCATTACCAGGGTCCCCCAGATGTCTCAGTCCATTCCAGGGAAACCTGTTTTCCCTGCACTGCCTCGACTTTCAAGCCGAGGATTGACTCACACCACGGTGGCACGTGGTCAGCCCTGTGAGAAAGCCTCGTGGGAAAGCTACGAGGGGAAGCCACAGATCCCTTGATCCACTCCAAGGGAAGCGTGACACTGCTGCTACAGCTCGGGAGGAAAGCGCACGTGCATGCCCCCACTCGAGACGAGGACTGATTCCCCTGGGGAGACTCCAGAAGTACCCCAAGATCCATGTCAGCACTGGAGAGGAATCCTCAGGTTCCGGTACCGACTCCACACAAGATCTTAGGCCCCGGCATCGACGGGAGAGGAATTCCGAGAGGCCCCGAGCAACTCGCATGGGGACTGGCCTTTCCTGAGTCCACCAGAGCGGGTCCCTGAGGTCCCCGCCGTACGTCGAGAGCACCTGCCGAAACTCGAGAAAATCCAGGAGGTTCTCCCCTCCAGGCGAGATGAGGCCCATTTCCGCTCAGGCGTCTCGATGCTAATCACACCTAACCTCTGGAACTTCCGAAGGGTTCTTCACACCGTTGCTGTAACTCAAGAAGTTCCCCGACATACCCGTCTCCACCCGAGTGGAAGCACGAGAGTTCCGCCCACATCCAGAAGAGCCCCGTTTCCGCCTCCTAGCTCGAGAGCAGGGATCTTTTCCCTGCCTGGTCGGGAAAGAATTCCCGGCGTTCCTGTCGCATTCAAGAGGAGGCGCTCTCCACAGGAAAGGCGAGAGGAACTCCAGGGTCGTGCCACCATTCCCAGAGTCCCCCAGATGTCTCAGTCCATTCCAGGGAAACCTGTTTTCCCTTCACTGCCTCGACTTTCAAGCCGAGGATCGACTCACAACACGGTGGCACGTAAGACAACCCTGTGGAAAGCCTCCTGGGAAAGCCTCGTGGGAAAGCCTCGAGGGAAAGACACAGATCCCTTGATCCACGTTGAAAGAAAGCGTGATACTGCTGCTACAGTTCGGAGGAAAGCACACGTGCATGCCCCCACTCGAGACGAGGACTGACTCCCCTGGGGAGACTCCAGAACTTCCCCAAGATCCATGTCAGCACGGAGAGGAATCCTCAGGTTCCGGCACCGACTCCAAACAAGGTCTTAGGTCCCAGCATAGACAGGAGAGGAATCCCGAGAGGCCCACGAGCAACTCGCATGGGGACTGCCTTTCCTGAGGCCACCAGAGTGGGTCCCTGAGGTTCCTGTCGTAAGTGGAGAGCACTTCCGCAACTCGAGAAAATTCAGGAGGCTCTCGCCTCCAGGCGAGATGAGGCCGATTTCCGCTGAGGCGTCTCGACGCTAATCACACCTAATTCTGCAACTTCCAAAGGGTCCTTCACACCCTTGCTGCAACTCAAGAAGTTTCCCGACACACCTGTCTCCACTCGAGAGGAAACACGAGAGTCCGCTCGCATCCCAGAGAGAGCCCTTTCCTCCTCTAGCTCTAGAAGAGGGATTCTTTACCTGCGTGATCTGGAAAGATTTCCGGCGTTCCGTCGCATCTCAAGAGGAGGCGCTCTCCACAGGAAAGGCGAGAGGAACTCCAGGGTCGTGCCACCATTCCAGAGTCCCTGTTGTCTCAGTCCATTCCAGTAAACCTGTTTTCCCTGCACTGCTCGACTTTGAAGCCGAGGATCGACTCACCACGGTGGCACGAGGGAACCTGTGGGAAAGCTCGTGGGAAAGCCTCGTGTGAAAGCCTCAAGGGAAAGCCACAGATCCCTTGATCCACGCGAAGGGAAGACTGACACTGCTGCTATAGCTCGGAAGGAAAGCGCACGTGCATGCCCCACTAGAGACGATTACTGACTCCCCTGGGGAGACTCCAGAAGACCTCAAGATCCATGTCAGCACTGGAGAGGAATACTCAGGTTCTGGCACCGACTCCACACAAGGTCTTAGGCCCCGGCATCAACGGGAGAGGAATCCCGAGAGGCCCCGAGCAACTGGCATGGGGACTGGCCTTTCCTGAGGCCACCAGAGCGGGTCCCTGAGGTCCCCGTCGTAAGTCGAGAGCACCTGCCACAACTCGAGAAAATCCAGGAGGTTCTCCCCTCCAGGCAAGATGAGGCCCATTTTCGCTGAGGCGTCTCCAGGCTAATCACACCTAACCTCTGGAACTTCCACAGGGTCCTTCACACACTTGCTGCAACTCAAGAAGATCCCCGACATTCTCGTCTCCACTCGAGAGGAAGCACGAGAGTCCCGCACACATCCAGAGGAGCCCCTTTTTCCCCTCCTAGCTCAAGAGGAGGGATCCTTTCCCTGCGTGGTTGGGAAAGAATTCCGGCGTTCCCGTCGTATCTCAAGAGCAGGCGCTCTCCACAGGAAAGGCGAGAGGAACTTCAGGGTCCTGCCACCATTCCCAGAGTCCCCCAGATGTATCAGTCCATTCCAGAGAAACGTGTTTCCCTGCACAGCCTCGACTTTCAAGCGAGGATCGACTCACACCACGGGTGGCACGTGGGACAGCCCTGTGGGAAAGCCTCGTGGGAAAGCCTCATGGGAAAGCCTCGAGGGAAAGCCACAGATCCTAGATCCACGCGAAGGGAAGCGTGATACTGCTGCTACAGCTCGGGAGGAAAGCGAACGTGCATTCCCCACTAGAGACGATTTACTGACTCCCCTGGGGAGACTCCAGAAGTACCCCAAGATCCATGTCAGCACTGGAGAGGAAACCTCAGGTTCCGGCACTGACTCCACACAAGGTCTTAGACCCAGCATCAAAGGGAGAGGAATCCCGAGAGGCCCGCGAGCAACTCGCATGGGGACTGGCGATTCCTGAGGCCACCAGAGCGGGTCCTGAGGTCCCCATCGTAAGTCGAGAGCACCTGCCGCAACTCGAGAAAATCCAGGAGGTTCTCCCTTCCATGCGAGATGAGGCCCATTTCCGCTGAGGCGTCTCGAGGCTAATCACATCTAACATCTGGAACTTCCAAAGGGTCCTTCACACCCTTGCTGCAAGTCAAGAAGTTCTCCGACATACCCATCTCCACTCGAGAGGAAGGACGGGTCCCGCCCACATCCAGTGGAGCCCCGTTTCCGCCTCGTAGCTCGAGAAGAGGGATCCTTTCCCTTCGTCTTCGGGAAAGAATTCCAGGCCTTCGCGTCGCATATCAAGAGGAGGCGCTTTTCAACAGGAAAGACGAGAGGAACTCCAGGGCCTTGCCAGCATTCTAAGAGTCCCCCAGATGTCTAAGTCCATTCAGGAAGAACCTGTTTTTTCCTGCACTGCCTCGACGTCCACGCCGAGGATCGACTCACA
>NW_017206511.1:0-4844 GCF_001704415.2 Capra hircus | reverse complement strand
CAACTGCAGGGCTCCCCAGCGGTTGCTTGGCCGCCCAGATTCAGCGCCACACGGAGAGCACCAGGCTCCCAGGGCCCCTGGCTGGGTTTTCAGCCCGCACACACGGAGGCTGATTCCTTGGTGCCCAGAAAGTGTATGACAGACGTAGGTTCCCTAGCACTCTCCTCCCCAGCAGAGACATGTGCAGGTGTTTGGGGCCTGATCCTGCGTGTCTGGGTTCCTGCCCACAGCCCCAACTCAGGGGAAGCAGCCCCTGAGGCAAGACCTGCTGGAGGAGCCCTGCGCCCCCGCCTGATAGGCGAGTGCACAGCCAGCAGGGAAGCGAGCCTCCTCGGGGGAAGAGGAGGCAGCAAGTCCCCGTCAAGAGAAATCCCTGCTTCCACGAAGCTAAGTGCGACTCCAGTACGGCAGATCTCTAGCTCTGTTCAGAGGCCCGATCTGGCAGAGTTCCTGGCACCAAGATGCTCTGCCATAGGCGAGCCTTGCGCAGACTTGCCTTGCTTTAAGGCTCCCTCCCCAGGAAGGAGCAGGCTGTGTGAGGCTCGGAAACGCCACTGGCGCCTTCCTGGCTTCAGCTCTACCCCTACCTTGCCTTTGCACTTAGGTCCCAAGCGTCCTTGAGGAGGGCTTAGGGCTGGTGGGTTGCACACTGCCAAGGGCTCCAGCAGTGAAAGCTCTGTCAGAGGGAAGCGAAGGGCAACAGCAGGGCTCCTTCAGCGGTTCCGTGGCCGCCCAGACAAAGCTCCGCACGGAGAGCACCAGGTTCCAAGGGCCCCTTGCTGGGTTTTGCATCCCCACACTCCCAGAGGCTGACTCCGTGGGTGCCTAGAAAGTGTGTGAGAGACGTAGGTTCCCTAGCACTCTCCTCCCCAGCAGAGACATGTGCAGGTGGTTGGGGCCTGATCCTGCGTGTCTGGGTTCCCGCCCACAGCCCCAACGCAGGGGAAGCAGCCCCTGAGGCAAGACCTGCTGGAGGAGCCCTGCGCGCCCGCCTGATAGGCGAGAGCACAGCCAGCAGTGTAGCGAGCCTCCTCGGGAGAAGAGGAGGCAGCCGAGCCCAGTCAAGAGGAAAGCCCTGCTTGCACGGAGCTAAGTGGGCCTCCAGTACGGCAGAGCTCTAGCTCTGCTCAGAGCCCCGATCTGGCAGAGTTCCTGGCGCGAGGCTGCTCTGCCGGGGGCTAGCCTTGCCCAGACTTGCCTTGCTTTTAGGCTTCCTCTCCAGGAAGGAGCAGGCAGCTGGAGCCTGGGAGTCGCCACTGGCGCCTTTCTTGCCTCAGCTCCAATCCTGCCTTGCCTTTGCACTTAGGTACCAGTCCTCCTTAAGGAAAGCTTAGGGGCTGGTGGGTTGCACACTGCCAAGGGCTCCAGCAGTGAGAATTCTGTCAGAGGGAAGGGAAGGGCAACTGCAGGGCTCCTCCAGCGGTTGCTTGGCCGCCCAGATTCAGCAGCCACACGGAGAGCAGCCAGGCTCCCAGGGCCCCTGGCAGGGGTTTTCAGCCCCGCACACACGGAGGCTGATTCCTTGGGTGCCCAGAAAGTGTATGACAGACGTAGGTTCCCTAGCACTCTCCTCCCCAGCAGAGACATGTGCAGGTGTTTGGGGCCTGATCCTGCGTGTCTGGGTTCCTGCCCACAGCCCCAACTCAGGGGAAGCAGCCCCTGAGGCAAGACCTGCTGGAGGAGCCCTGCGCCCCCGCCTGATAGGCGAGTGCACAGCCAGCAGGGAAGCGAGCCTCCTCGGGGGAAGAGGAGGCAGCAAGTCTCCGTCAAGCTGAAATCCCTGCTTACACGAAGCTAAGTGCGACTCCAGTACTGGCAGATCTCTAGCTCTGTTCAGAGGCCCCGATCTGGCAGAGTTCCTGGCACCAAGATGCTCTGCCATAGGCGAGCCTTGCGCAGACTTGCCTTGCTTTAAGGCTCCCTCCCCAGGAAGGAGCAGGCTGTGTGAGGCTCGGAAACGCCACTGGCGCCTTCCTGGCTTCAGCTCTACCCCTGCCTTGCCTTTGCACTTAGGTCCCAAGCGTCCTTGAGGAGGGCTTAGGGGCTGGTGGGTTGCCACACTGCCAAGGGCTCCAGCAGTGAAAGCTCTGTCAGAGGGAAGCGAAGGGCAACAGCAGGGCTCCTTCAGCGGTTCCTTGGCCGCCCAGACAAAGCTCCGCACGGAGAGCACCAGGTTCCAAGGGCCCCTGGCTGGGTTTTGCATCCCCACACTCCCAGAGGCTGACTCCGTGGGTGCCTAGAAAGTGTGTGAGAGACGTAGGTTCCCTAGCACTCTCCTCCCCAGCAGAGACATGTGCAGGTGGTTGGGGCCTTTATCCTGCGTGTCTGGGTTCCCGCCCACAGCCTCAACTCAGGGGAAGCAGCCCCTGAGGCAAGACCTGCTGGAGGAGCCCTGCGCGCCCGCCTGATAGGCGAGAGCACAGCCAGCAGTGTAGCGAGCCTCCTCGGGAGAAGAGGAGGCAGCCGAGCCCAGTCAAGAGGAAAGCCCTGCTTGCACGGAGCTAAGTGCGGCCTCCAGTACGGCAGAGCTCTAGCTCTGCTCAGAGCCCCGATCTGGCAGAGTTTCTGGCGCGAGGCTGCTCGGCGGGGCTCGCCTTGCCCAGACTTGCCTTGCTTTTAGGCTCCCTCCCCAGGAAGGAGCTGTCTGAGCGAGCCTGGGAGACGCCACTGGTGCCTTCCTTGCCTCAGCTCCAATCCTGCCTTGCCTTTGCACATAGGTGCCAGGCGTCGTTGGGGAGGGCTTAGGGGGTGGTGGGTTGCACACTGCCAAGGGCTTCAGCAGTGAGAGCTCTGTCAGAGGGAAGGGAAGGGCAACTGCAGGGCTCCTCCAGCGGTTTCTAGGCCGCCTAGAATCAGCGCCGCACCGAGAGCACCAGGCTCCCAGGGCCCCTGGCTGGGGTTTTCAGCCCCGCACACACGGAGGCTGATTCCTTGGGTGCCCAGAAAGTGTATGACAGACGTAGGTTCCCTAGCACTCTCCTCCCCAGCAGAGACATGTGCAGGTGTTTGGGGCCTGATCCTGCGTGTCTGGGTTCCTGCCCACAGCCCCCAACTCAGGGGAAGCAGCCCCTGAGGCAAGACCTGCTGGAGGAGCCCTGCGCCCCCGCCTGATAGGCGAGTGCACAGCCAGCAGGGGAAGCGAGCCTCCTCGGGGGAAGAGGAGGCAGCCCAGCCCCGTCAAGTTGAAAGCCCTGCTTGCACGGAGCTAAGTGCGCCTCCAGTACGGCAGAGCTCTAGCTCTGCTCAGAGCCCCGATCTGGCAGAGTTCCTGGCGCGAGGCTGCTCTGCCGGGGGCTAGCCTTGCCCAGACTTGCCTTGCTTTTAGGCTGCCTCTCCAGGAAGGAGCAGGCCAGCAGGAGCCTGGGAGTCGCCACTGGCGCCTTTCTTGCCTCAGCTCCAATCCTGCCTTGCCTTTGCACTTAGGTCCCAGTCCTCCTTAAGGAGAGCTTAGGGGCTGGTGGGTTGCACACTGCCAAGGGGCTCCAGCAGTGAGAATTCTGTCAGAGGGAAGGGAAGGGCAACTGCAGGGCTCCTCCAGCGGTTGCTTGGCCGCCCAGATTCAGCGCCACACGGAGAGCACCAGGCTCCCAGGCCCCTGGCTGGGGTTTTCAGCCCCGCACACACGGAGGCTGATTCCTTGGGTGCCCAGAAAGTGTATGACAGACGTAGGTTCCCTAGCACTCTCCTCCCCAGCAGAGACATGTGCAGGTGTTTGGGGCCTGATCCTGCGTGTCTGGGTTCCTGCCCACAGCCCCAACTCAGGGGAAGCAGCCCCTGAGGCAAGACCTGCTGGAGGAGCCCTGCGCCCCCGCCTGATAGGCGAGTGCACAGCCAGCAGGGAAGCGAGCCTCCTCGGGGGAAGAGGAGGCAGCAAGTCCCCGTCAAGCTGAAATCCCTGCTTACACGAAGCTAAGTGCGACTCCAGTACGGCAGATCTCTAGCTCTGTTCAGAGGCCCGATCTGGCAGAGTTCCTGGCACCAAGATGCTCTGCCATAGGCGAGCCTTGCGCAGACTTGCCTTGCTTTAAGGCTCCCTCCCCAGGAAGGAGCAGGCTGTGTGAGGCTCGGAAACGCCACTGGCGCCTTCCTGGCTTCAGCTCTACCCCTGCCTTGCCTTTGCACTTAGGTCCCAAGCGTCCTTGAGGAGGGCTTAGGGGCTGGTGGGTTGCACACTGCCAAGGGCTCCAGCAGTGAAAGCTCTGTCAGAGGGAAGCGAAGGGCAACAGCAGGGCTCCTTCAGCGTTCCTTGGCCGCCCAGACAAAGCTCCGCACGGAGAGCACCAGGTTCCAAGGGCCCCTGGCTGGGTTTTGCATCCCCACACTCCCAGAGGCTGACTCCGTGGGTGCCTAGAAAGTGTGTGAGAGACGTAGGTTCCCTAGCACTCTCCTCCCCAGCAGAGACATGTGCAGGTGGTTGGGGCCTTATCCTGCGTGTCTGGGTTCCCGCCCACAGCCTCAACTCAGGGGAAGCAGCCCCTGAGGCAAGACCTGCTGGAGGAGCCCTGCGCGCCCGCCTGATAGGCGAGAGCACAGCCAGCAGTGTAGCGAGCCTCCTCGGGAGAAGAGGAGGCAGCCGAGCCCAGTCAAGAGGAAAGCCCTGCTTGCACGGAGCTAAGTGGGCCTCCAGTACGGCAGAGCTCTAGCTCTGCTCAGAGCCCCGATCTGGCAGAGTTTCTGGCGCGAGGCTGCTCGGCCGGGGGCTCGCCTTGCCCAGACTTGCCTTGCTTTTAGGCTCCCTCCCCAGGAAGGAGCTGTCTGAGCGCAGCCTGGGAGACGCCACTGGGTGCCTTCCTTGCCTCAGCTCCAATCCTGCCTTGCCTTTTGCCACATAGGTGCCAGGCGTC
>NW_017206510.1:0-4846 GCF_001704415.2 Capra hircus | reverse complement strand
CTCAACGAGATGAGGCCCATTTCCAATGCGGCGTCTCGAGGCTAATCACACCAACCTCTGGAACTTCTACAAGGTTCTTCACACCGCTTGCTGCAACTCAAGAAGTTCGCCAACATACCCGTCACCACTCGAGAGGAAGCACGAGAGTCCCGCCCACATTCAGAGGAGCCCCGTTTACGCCTCCCAGCTCGAGAGGAGGATCCTTTCCCTGCCTGGTCGGTCAAGAATTCCGGGGTTCCCGTCGCATCTCAGAGGAGGCGCTCTCCACAGGAAAGGCGAGAGGAACTACAGGGTCGTGCCTCCATTCCCAGAGTCCCCAGATGTCTCAGTCCATTCCAGGAAACCTGTTTTCCCTGCATGGCCTCGACTTTCAAGCCGAGGATCGACTCAAACCACGGTGGCACGTGGGACAGCCCTGTGGGAAAGCCTCGTGGGAAAGCCTCTGGGAAAGCCTCAAGGGAAAGCCACAGATCCCTTGATCCCCGCAAAGGGAAGCATGACCCTGCTGCTACAGCTAGGGAGGAAATCCCACGTGCATGCCCCCACTAGAGACGAGGACTGACTCCCCTGGGGAGAATCCAGAAGTACCCAAGATCCATGTCACCACTGGAGAGGAATCCTCAGGTTCCGGCACCGAATCCACACAAGGTCTTAGGCCCCGGCATCGACGGGAGAGGAATCCTGAGAGGCCCCGAGCAACTCGCATGGGGACTGGCCTTTCCTGAGGCCACCATTTCGGGTCCTGAAGTGCCCGTCGTAAGTCGAGAGCACCTGCCGCAACTCGAGAAATTCCAGGAGGTTCTCCCCTCCAAGCGAGATGAGGCCCATTTCCGCCGAGGCGTCTCGAGGCTAATCACAACTAAACCCTGGAACTTCCAAAGGGTCCTTCACACCCTTGCTGCAACTCAAGAAGTTCCCCGACATACCCGTCTCCACTCGAGAGGAAGCTCAAAAGTCCCGCACACATCCAGAGGAGCCCCGTGTCCGCCTCCTAGCTCGAGAGGAGGGATCCTTTCCCTGCGTGTTCGGTCAAGTATTCTGGCATTCCCGTCGCATCTCAAGAGGAGGCGCTCTCCACAGGAAAGGCGAGAGGAACTCCAGTGTCGTGCCACCATTCCCAGAGTCGCCCAGATGTCTCAGTCCATTCCAGGGAAAACTGTTTTCCGTACACCGCTTCGAATTTCAAGCCGAGGATCGACTCACACCACGGTGGCACGTGGGACAGACATGTGGGAAAGCCTCGAGGGAAAGCCTAGAGGGAAAGCCACAGATCCCTTGATCCACGCGAAGGGAAGCGTGACACTGCTGCTACAGCTCGGGAGGAAAGCACACGTGCATGCCCCCACTCGAGACGAGGACTGACTCCCCTGGGGAGTCTCCAGAAGTACCCCAAGATCCATGTCAGCACTGGAGAGGAATCCTCAGGTTCCGGCACCGACTCCACACAATGTCTTAGGCCCAGCATCGATGGGAGAGGATCCCGAGAGGCCCCTGAGCAACTCCCATGGGGACTGGCCTTTCCTAAGGCCACCAGAGCGGGACCCTGAGGTCCCCGTCGTAAGTCGAGAGCACCTGCCGCAACTCAAGAAAATCCAGGAGGTTCTCCACTCCAGGCGAGATGAGGCCCATTTCCGCTGAGGCGTCTCCAGGATATTCACCTAACCTCTGGAACTTCCAAAGGGTTCTTCACACCCTTTCTGCAACTCAAGAAGTTCCCCGACATACTGTCTCCACTCGAGAGGAAGCACGAGAGTCCCGCCCACATCCAGAGGAGCCCCGTTTCCGCCTCCTAGGTCGAGAGGAAGGATCCTTTCCCTGCGTGGTCGAGAAAGAATTCCTGGCATTCCCGTCGCATCTCAAGAGGAGGCTTTCCACAGGAAAGGTAGAGGAACTCCAGGGTCGTACGACCATTCCCAGAGACACCAGATGTCTCAGTCCATTCCAGGGAAACCTGTTTTCCCTGCACTGCCTCGACTTTCAAGCCGAGGATCAACTCACACCACGGTGGTACGTGGGACAGCACTGTGGGTTAGCCTGGTGGGAAAGCCTCGAGAAAAGCCTAGAGGGAAAGCACAGATCCCTTGATCCAAGCGAAGGGAAGCATGACACTGCTGCTACAGCTCGGGAGGAAATCGCACTTGCATGCCCCCAGTCGAGACGAGGACTGACTCCCCTGGGGAGACTCCAGAAGTACCCAAGATCCATGTCAGCACAGGAGAGGAATCCTCAGGTTCCAGCACCGACTCCACACAAGGTCTTATGCCCTGGCATGGACGGGTGAGGAATCCCGGGAGGCCCCGAGCAACTCGCATGGGGACTGGCCTTTCCTGAGGCCACCAGAGCGGGTCCCTGAGGTCCCCGTCGTTACTCGACAGCACCTGCCCAACTCGAGAAAATCCAGGAGGTTCTCCCCTCCAGCGAGATGAGGCCCATTTCCGCTGAGGCGTCTCCAGGCAAATCACACTTAACCTCTGGAACATCCAAAGGGTCCATCACACCCCTTGCTGTATCTCAAGAAGTTCCCGAAATACCTGTCTCCACTCGAGAGCAAGTACGAGAGTCCCGACCACATCCAGAGGGGCCCCGTTTCCGCCTCCTAGCTCGAGAGGAGGCATCCTTTCGCTGCGTGGTCGGGAAAGAATTCCGGCGTTCCCGTCGCATCTCAAGAGGTGGCGCTTTCCACAGGAAAGGCGAGAGGAACTCCAGTGTCGTGCCACCATTCGCAGAGTCCCCCAGATGTCTCAGTCCATTCCAGGAAAAACTGTTTTCCCTGCACTGCCTCGACTTTCTAGCCTAGGATCGACTCACACCACGGTGGCACGTGGGACAGCCCTGTGGGAAAGCCTCGTGGGAAAGCCTCGTGGGAAAGCCTCAATGGAAACCACAGAATCCTTGATCCACGCGAAGGGAAGAGCGACACTGCTGCTACAGCTCGGGAGGAAAGCGCACGTGCATGCCCCCAATCGAGACGAGGACTGACTCCCCTGGGGAGACTCCAGAACTACCCCAAGATCCATGTCAACACTGGAGAGGAATTCTCAGGTTCCGGCACCGACTACACAAGGTCTTAGGCCCCGGCATCGACGGGTGAGGAATCCTGAGAGGCCCCGAGCAACTCGCATGGGGACTGGCCTTTCCTGAGGCCACCAGAGCGGGTCCCTGAGGTCCGTCGTAAGTCGAGAGCACCTGCCGCAACTCGAGAAAATCCAGGAGGTTCTCCCTCCAGGCGAGATGAGGGTTTCTGCTGAGGCGTGTCCAGGCGAATCACACCTGATCTCTGGAACTACGGCTCATTCACACCCTGGCTGCAACTCAAGAAGTTCCCCGACATACCCGTCTCCACTCGAGAGGAAGCACGAGAATCCGCCCTACATCCGGAGGAGCCCCGTTTCCGCCTCCTAGCTCGAGAGGAGGGATCCTTTCCTTGCGTGGTCGGGAAAGAATTCCCGGTGTTCCCGTCGCATCTCAAGAGGAGGCGCTCTCCACAGGAAAGGCGAGAGGAACTCCAGGGTCGTGCCACCCATTCCCAGAGGCGCCAGATTTCTCAGTCCATTCCAGGGAAACCTCTTTTCCCTGCAATGCCTTGACTTTCAATCCGAGGATCGACTCACACCACGGTGGCAGATGGTACAGCCCTGTCGGAAAGCCTCGTGGGAAAGCCTCCTGGGAAAGCCTCGTGGGAAAGAAAGCCACAGATCCCTTGTCCACGTGAAGGGAAACGCGACACTGCTGCTACAGCTCGGGAGGAAAGCGCACGTGTATGCCCCACTCGAGACGAGGGACTGACTCCCTGGGGAGACTACAGAAGTACCCCAAGATCCATGTCAGCACTCGAGAGGAATCCTCAGGTTCCGGCACTGACTCCACACAAGGTCTTAGGCCCGGCATCGACGGGAGAGGAATCCCGAGAGGCCCCCGAGCAACTCGCTTGGGAACTGGCCTTTCCTCATGCCACGAGATTGGGTCCCTGAGGTGCCCGTTCTAAGTCGAGAGCACCTGCCGCAACTCGAGAAAATCCAGGAGGTTCTCCCCTCCAGGCGATATGAGGCCCATTTCCGCTGAGGCGTCTCGAGGCTAATCACATCTAACATCTGGAACTTCCAAAGGGTCCTTCACACCCTTGCTGCAACTCAAGAAGTTCCCCGACATAGCCGTCTCCACTCGAGAGGTAGCACGAGAGTCCGCCCCACATCCAGAGGAGCCCCATTTCCGCCTCCTAGCTTGAGAGGAGGGATCCTTTCCCTGCGTGTTCGGGAAAGAATTCCCCGCCTTCCCCGTCGCATCTCAAGAGAAGGCGCTCTCCACAGGAAAGGCGAGAGGAACTCCAGGGTCGTGCCACCATTCCAGAGTCCCCCAGATGTCTCAGTCCATTCCAGGGAAACCTGTTTTCCCTGCACTGCCTCGACTTTCAAGCGAGGATCGACTCACACCACGGTGGCACGTGGGACAGCCGTGTGGAAAACTTCGTCGGAAAGCCTCCTGGGAAAGCCTCAAGGGAAAGCCACAGATCCTTGATCCACGAGAAGGGAAGCGTGACACTGCTGCTTCAGCTCGGGAGGAAAGCGCACGTGCATGCCCCCACTCGAGACGAGGACTGACTCTCCTGGGGAGACTCCAGACGTACCCCAAGATCCATGTTCGCACTGGAGCGGAATCCTCAGGTTCGGCGGCACCGACTCCACAGATCTTAGGCCCGCGGTATCGACGGGAGAAAAATCCCGAGAGGCCACCGAGGCAACTCGCATGGGACTGGCCTTTCCTGAGGCCACCAGAGCGGGTCCCTGAGGTCCCCGTCGTAAGTCGAGAGCACCTGCCGCAAACTCGAGAAAATCCAGGAGGTTCTCCC
>NW_017206509.1:0-4846 GCF_001704415.2 Capra hircus | reverse complement strand
GGAGACTCCAGAAGTACCGGCAAGATGCATGTCAGCACTGGAGAGGAATCCTCAGGTTCCGGCACCGACTCCACACAAGTCTTAGTCCCCGGCGTCGAAGGGAGAGGAATCCGAGGGCCCCGAGCAACTCGCATGGGGACTGGCCTTTCCTGAGGCGACCAGAGCGGGTCCCTGAGGTCCCCGTCGTAAGTCAAGGCACCTGCCGCAACACGAGAAAATCCAGGAGGTTCTCCCCTCCAGGCGAGATGAGGCCCATTTCCGCTCAGGCTTCTCGAGGCTAATGACACCTAACCCCTGGAACTTCCAAAGGGTCTTTCACACCCTGGCTACAACTCAAGAAGTTCCCCAACATACCTGACTCCACTCGAGAGGAAGCACGAGAGTCCCGCCCACATCCAGAGGAGCCCCGTTTCCGCCTCGTACCTCCGCGGTCAGGTATCCTTTCCCTGTATGTTCCGGAAAGAATTCCCGGTGTTCCCGTCGCATCTCATGAGGAGGCGCTCTCCACAGGAAAGACGAGAGAAACTCCAGTGTCGTGCCATCATTCCAAGAGTCCCCCAGATATCTCAGTGTGCCGGGGTCCAGCCCCGCTGGATCCAGGGAATTCGACGGATGGACGGCGTTGACGGGAAAGTCTTGTGTATTTATTAATGTAAGATGAGATTAAGAAATTATAGGTAGCAAGAAGATTAACTGGAGGAAAAAGGCTGAATAGCTAGGTTTACGCGGAAGGCCAATAAAATTCCCGACAAGGAATTTTCTGGCGGACTCTGGGAATGGTGGCACGACCCTCGCGTTCCTCTTGCCTTTCCTGTGGAGAGCGCCTCCTCTTGAGATGCGCTGGAACGCCGGGAATTCTTTCACGACCACGCAGGGAAACGATTCCTCCTCTGGATCTATCAGGCGGAAATGGGGCTCCTCTGGATGTGGGCGGGACTCTCGTGCTTACTCTCGAGTAGAGACGGGAATGTCGGGGAACTTCTTGAGTTGTAGCAAGGGTGTGAAGGACCCTTGGAAGTTCCAGATGTTAGGAGTGATTAGCCTCGAGACGCCTCAGCGGAAATGGGCCTCATCTCGCCTGGAGGGCAACCTCCTGGATTGTTTCTAGTTGCGGCAGGTGCTCTCGTCTTACGACGGGGACCTAGGGACCGCTCTGGTGGCCTCAGGAAAGGCGAGTCCCAATGCGAGTTGCTCGGGGGCCTCTCGGGATTTCTCTGCCATCCATGCCGGGCTTAAGACCTTGTGTGGAGTCGGAGCCGGAACGTGAGGATTCCTCTCCAGTGCTGACATGGATCTTGGGGTACTTCTGGAGTCTCCCAGGTGAGTCAGTCCTCGTCTCGAGTGGGGGCATGCACGTGCGATTTCCTCCCGAGCTGTAGCAGCAGTGTCACGCTTGCCTTCTCGTGGATCCAGGGATCTGTGTCTTTCCCTCGAGGCTTTCCCACGAGGCTTTCCCACAGGGCTGTCCCACGTGTCACCGTAATGTGAGTCGATCCTCGGCTTGAAAGTCGAGGTAGTGCAGGGAAAACAGGTTTCCCTGGAATGGACTGAGACATCTGGGGGACTCTGGGAATGGTGGCACGACTCTGGAGTTTCTCTCGACTTTCGTGTGGAGACCGCCTCCTCTTGAGATGCAACAGGAACGCCGGGAATTCTTTCCCCAACACGCAGGGAAATAATCCCTCCTCTCGAGCTATGAGGCGGAAACGGGGCTCCTCTGGATGTGGGCGGGACTCTCATGCTTCCTCTCGAGTGGAGACGGGTATGTCCGGGAACTTCTTGAGATGCAGCCAGGGTGTGAAGGAGCCTTTGGAAGTTCCAGAGGTTAGGTGTGATTAACCTGGAGACGCCTCAGTGGAAATGGGCCTCATCTCGCCTGGAGGGGAGAACCTCCTGGATTTTCTCGAGTTGCGGCAGGTGCTCTCGACTTACGATTGGGACCTCAGGGACCGGCTCTGGTGGCCTCAGGAAAGGCCCGTCCCCATGCGAGTTGCTCGGTGGTCTCTCGGGGTTCCTCTCCCGTTGATGCTGGGGCCTAAGTCCTTGGGTGGAGTCGGTGGGAACCTGCGGATTCCTCTGCAGTGCTGACATGGATCTTGGGGTACTTCTGGAGTCTCCCAGAGGAGTCAGTCCTCGTTTCGTGCGGGGGCATGCGCGTGCACTTTCCTCCCGAGCTCCAGCGGCAGTGTCACGCTTCCCTTCGCATGGATCAAGTGGTCTGAGGCTTTCCCTCGAGGCTTTCCCTCGAGGGTTTCCATAGGGCTGTCCCACGTGCCACCGTGGTGTGAGTCGATCTCCGGCTTGAAAGTCGAGGCAGTGCAGGGAAAACAGGTTTCCATGGAATGGACTGAGACATCTGGGGGACTCTGGGAATGGTGGCACGACCCTGGAATTCCTCTCGCCTTTCCTGTGGAGAGCGCCTCCTCTTGAGATGCGCCGGGAAAGACGGGAATTCTTTCCGGACCACACAGGGAAAGGATCACTGCTCTCGAACTTGGAGGGCAAAAAACAGGGCTCCTCTAGATGTGGGCGGGGACACTCGTGCTTCCTCTCGAGTGGGAGACGGGTATGTCGGGGAAACTTCTTGAGTTGCAGCAAGGGTGTGAAGGACCCTTTGTAAGTTCCAGAGGTTAGGTGTGATTAGCCTCGAGACGCCTCAGCACAAATGGGCCTCATCTCTCCTGGAGGGGAGAACCTCCTGGATTTTCTCGAGTTGCGGCAGTGCTCTCGACTTATGATGAGGACCTCAGGGACCCGCTCTGGTGGCCTCAGGAAAGGCCAGTCCCCATGCGAGTTGCCCGGGGGGTCCTCTCTAGATTGCTCTCCAGACAATGCCAGGGCCTAAGATCTTGTGTGGAGTCGGTGCCGGAACCTGAGCATTCCTCTCCAGTGCTGACATGGATCCTTGGGGGTATTTCTGGGAGTCTCCTCTGTGGAGTCAGTCCTTGTCTCGAGTGGGGGCATGCACGTGCGCTTTCCTCCCGAGCTGTAGCAGCAGTGTCACGCTTCTCTTCGCGTGCATCAAGGAATCAGGGGCTTTCCTCGAGGCTTTCCCACGAGGCTTTCCCACGAGGCTTTCCCACAGGGATGACCCACGTGCTACCGTGGTGTGAGTCGATCCTCGGCTTGAAAGTCGAGGCAGTGCACGGAAAACAGGTTCCCTGGAATGGACTGAGGTATCTGGGGACTCTGGGAATGTGGCACGACCCTGGAGTTCCTCTCGCCTTTCCTGTGGAGAGTGCCTCCTCTTGAGATGCGCCGGGAAAGACGGGAATTCTTTCCGGACCACACAGGGAAAGGATCACTGCTCTCGAACTTGGAGGCAAAAACAGGGCTCCTCTAGATGTGGGCGGGACACTCGTGCTTCCTCTCGAGTGGAGACGGGTATGTCGGGGAACTTCTTGAGTTGCAGCAAGGGTGTGAAGGTGCCTTTGTAAGTTCCAGAGGTTAGGTGCGATTAGCCTCGAGACGCCTCAGTGGAAATGGGCCTCATCTCGCCTGTAGGGGAGAACCTCCTGGATTTTCTGGAGTTGCGGCAGGTGCTCTTGACTTACGACGGGGACCTAAGGGGACCCGCTCTGGTGACCTCAGGAAAGGCCAGTCCCCATGCGCGTTGCTCGGTGGTCTCTCGGGATTCCTCTCCCGTCGATGCCGGGGCCTAAGACCTTGTGTGGAGTCGGTGCCGGAACCTGAGGATTCCTCTCCAGTGCTGACATGGATCTTGGGGTACTTCTGGAGTCTCCCCAGGGGAGTCAGTCCTCGTCTCGAGTGGGGGCATGCACGCGCGCTATCCTCCCGAGCTGTAGCAGCAGTGTCACGCTTCCCTTCTCATGGATCAAGGGATCTGAGGCTTTCCCTCGAGGCTTTCCCTCGAGGCTTTCCCACGAGGCTTTTCCACAGGGCTGTCCCACATGCCACCGTGGTGTGAGTCGATCTTTCGGCTTGAAAGTAGAGGCAGTGCAGGGAAAACAGTTTTCCCTAGAATGGACTGAGACATCTGGTGGACTCTGGGAATGGAGGCACGACCCTGGAGTTCCTCTCGCTTTTCCTCTGGAGAGCGCCTCTCTTGAGATGCGACGGGAACGCCGGGAATTCTTTCCCGACCACGCAGGGAATAGATCCCCCCATCTCGAGCTAAGAGGCTGAAACGGGGCTCCTCTGGATGTGGGCGGGACTCTCGTGCTTCCTCTCGAGTGGAGACGGGTATGTCGGGGAACTTCTTGAGTTGCAGCAACGGTGTGAAGGACCCTTTGTAAGTTCCAGAGGTTAGGTGTGATTAGCCTCGAGACGCCTCAGCACAAATGGGCCTCATCTCTCCTGGAGGGAGAACCTCCTGGATTTTCTCGAGTTGCGGCAGGTGCTCTCGACTTATGATGAGGACCTCAGGGACCCGCTCTGGTGGCCTCAGGAAAGGCCAGTCCCCATGCTAGTTGCCCGGGTCCTCTCTAGATTGCTCTCCAGACAATGCAGGGCCTAAGATCTTGTGTGGAGTCGGTGCCGGAACCTGAGCATTCCTCTCCAGTGCTGACATGGATCTTGGGGTATTTCTGGAGTCTCCTCTGTGGAGTCAGTCCTTGTCTCGAGTTGGGGGGCATGCACGTGCGCTTTCCTCCCGAGCTGTAGCAGCAGTGTCACGCTTCTCTTCGCGTGCATCAAGGAATCAGGGGCTTTCCCTCGGCTTTCCCACGAGGCTTTCCCACGAGGCTTTCCCACAGGGATGACCCACGTGCCACCGTGGTGTGAGTCGATCCTCGCTTGAAAGTCGAGGCAGTGCAGGGAAACACAGGTTTCCCTGGAATGGACTGAGGTATCTGGGGACTCTGGAATGTGGCACGACCCTGGAGTT
>NW_017206508.1:0-4847 GCF_001704415.2 Capra hircus | reverse complement strand
CCTCTCGGATTCCTCTCCGTCGAGGCCGGGGCCTAAGACCTTGTGTGGAGTCAGTGCCGGAACCTGAGGATTCCTCTCCAGTGCTGACATGGATCTTGGGTACTTCTGGAGTCTCCCCAAGGGAGTCAGTCCTCGTCTCCAGTGGGGGCATGCACGTGCGCTTTCCCCTCGAGCTCGAGCAGCAGTATCACGCTTCCCTTCGCGTGGATCAAGGGATCTGTGGTTTCCCTCGAGGCTTTCCCCGAGGCTTTCCCAAAGGGGTGTCCACGTTCCACATGAAGTGAGTCGATCATCGGCTTGAAAGTAGAGGCAGTGCGGGAAAACAGGCTTCCCTGGAATGGACTGAGATATCTGGGGGACTCTGGAATGGTGGAACGACCCTAGAGTTACTCTCGCCTTTCCTGTGGAGAGCGCCCCTCTTGAAATGAGACGGGAACGCCGGGAATTCTTTCCCCACCACGCAGGGAAAGGATCCCTCCTCTCGAGCTAGGAGCGGAAATGGGGCTCTCTGGATGTGGGCGGGATTCTCGTGCTTCCTCTCGAGTGGAGACGGGTATGTCGGGGAACTTCTTGAGTTGCAGCAAGGTGTGAAGGACTCTTTGGAAGTTCCAGATGTTAGATGTGATTAGCCTCAAGACGCCTCAGCGGAAATGGGCCTCATCTCGCCTGGAGGGGAGAACCTCCTGAAATTTCTCGAGTTGCAGCAGGAGCTCTCGACTTACGACGGGAACTCAGGGACCCGCTCTGGTGGCCTCAGGAAAGGCCAGTCCTCATGCGAGTTGCTCGGGGGCCTCTCGGATTCCTCTCCCGTCAATGCTGGGGCCTGAGATCTTGTGTGGAGTCGGTGCCGGAACCTGAGGATTCCTCTCCAGTGCTGACAATGGATCTTGGGGTTCTTCTGGAGTCTCCCCAGGGGAGTCAGTCCTCGTCTCGAGTGGGGCATGCACGTGCGCTTTCCTCCCAAGCTGTAGCAGCCTTGTGGCGCTTCCTTCATTGGATCAAGGGATCTGTGGCTTTCCCTCTAAGCTTTCCCACCAGGCTTTCCCACGAGGCTTTCCACGAGGCTTTCCCACAGGGCTGTCCCACGTGCCACCGTGGTGTGTGTCGATCTTCGGCTTGAAAGTCGAGGCAGTGCAGGGAAAATAGGTTTCCCTGGAATGGACTGAGACATCTGGGGACTCTGGGAATGGTGGCACGACCCTGGAGTTCGTCTCGCCTTTCCTGTGGAGCGCGCCTCCTCTTGAGATGCGACGGGAACACCGGGAATTCTTTCCTGAACACGCAGTGAAAGGATCCCTCCTCTCGAGCTAGGAGGCGGAAACGGAGCTCCTCTGGATGTGGCGGGACTCTCGTGCTTCCTCTCGAGTGGAGACGGGTATGTCAGGGAACTTCTTGAGTTGCAGCAAGGGTGTGAAGGACCCTTTGGAAGTTCCAGAGGTGAGGTGTGATTAGCCTCGAGACGCCTCAGCAGAAATGAGCCTCATCTCGCCTGGAGGGAGAACCTCCTGGATTTTTCGAGTTGCGGCAGGTAGTCTCGACTTAAGACGGGGACCTCAGGGACCCGCTCTGGTGGCCTCAGGAAAGGCCAGTCCCCATGCGAGTTGCTCGGGGCCTCTCGGGATTCCTCTCCCGTCGATGTCAGGGCCTAAGACCTTGTGTGGAGTCTTTGCCGGAACCTGAGCATTCCTCTCCAGCGCTGACAAGGATCTTGGGTACTTCTGGAGTCTCCCCAGGGGAGTCAGTCCTCGTCTCGAGTGGAGGCATGCACGTGCGCTTTCGTCCCGAGCTGTAGCAGCAGTGTCACGCTTCCCTTCGCGTGGATCAAGAGATATGTGGATTTCCCTCGAGGCTTTCCCACATGGCTGTCCATTTTCCACCGTGGTGTGAATCGATCCTCGGCTTGAAAGTCGAGGCAGTGCAGGGAAAACAGGTTTCCTTGGAATGGACTGAGACATCTGGGGGACTCTGGGAATGGTGGCAAGACCCTGGAGTTCCTCTCGCGTTTCCTGTGGAGAACGCCTCCTCTTGGGATGCGACGGAAACGCCGGGAATTCTTTCCCGAACCCGCAGGGAAAGGATCCGCTCTCGAGCTAGGAGGCGGAAACGGGGCTCCTCTGGATGTCGGCGGGACTCTCGTGCAACCTCTCGAGTGGAGACGGAATGCAGGGGAACTTCTTGAGTTGCAGCAAGGGTGTGAAGGACCCTTTGGAAGTTCCAGAGATAGTGTGATTAGCCTCGAGACGCCTCAGCGGAAATGGCCTTCTCTCGCCTGGAGGGAGAACCTCCTGGATTTTCTCGAGTTGCGGCAGGTGCTCTCGACTTACGACGGGACCGCAGGGACCCGCTCTGGTGGCCTCAGGAAAGGCCAGTGCCCATGCGAGTTGCTCGGGGCCTCTCGGGATTCCTCTCCCGTCGATGCTGGGGCCTAAGACCTTGTGTGGAGTCAGTGCCAGAACCTGAGGATTCCTCTCCAGTGCTGACATGGATCTTGGGGTACTTCTGGAGTCTCCCCAGGGGAGTCAGTCCTCGTCTCGAGTGGGGCACGCACGTGCGCTTTCCTCCCTAGCTTTTGCAGCAGTGTCACGCTTCCCTTCGCGTGGTCAATGGATCTGTGGCTTTCCCTCGAGCTTTCCCACGAGGCTTTCCCACGAGGCTTTCCACAGGGCTGTCCCACGTGCCACCGTGGTGTGAGTCTATCCTCGGCTTGAAAGTCGAGGCAGTGCACGGACAACAGGTTTCCCTGGAATGGACTGAGACATCTGGGGGACTCTGGGAATGGTGGCATGACCTGGACTTCCTCTCCCCTTTCCTTTGGAGAGCGCCTCCTCTTTGAGTTGCGATGGGAACGCCGGGAATTCTTTCCCGACCACGCAGGGAAAGGATCCCTCCTGTCGAGCTAGGAGGCGGAAACGGGGCTCCTCTGATGTGGGCGGACGCTCGTGCTTCCTCTCGAGTGGAGACGGATATTTCGGGGCACATGCATGCCCCCACTCGAGACGAGGACTGACTCCCCCGTGGAGACTCCAGAATTACCCCAAATCCATGTCAGCACTGGAGAGGAATCCTCAGGTTCCAGCACCGACTCCACACAAGGTCTTAGGCCCCGTCATCGACGGGAGAGGAATCCCGAGAGGCCCCGAGCAATTCGCATAGGGACTGGCCTTTCCTGAGGCCACCAGAGCGGGTCCCTGCGGTCCACGTCGTAAGTCAAGAGCACCTGCCGCAACTCGAGAAAATACAGGAGGTTCTCCCCTCCAGGCGAGATGAGGCCCATTTCCGCTGAGTCCTCTCGAGGCTAATCACATCTAACATCTGGAACTTCCAAAGGGTCCTTCACACCCTTGCTGCAACACAAGAAGTTCCAAAACATACGAATCTCCACTCGAGAGGAAGCCTGGGTGTTCCGCCCAAATCCAGAGGAGTCCCTTTCCGCCTCCTATCTCGAGAGGAGGGATCCTTTCCCTGGGTGGTCGGGAAAATTGCCGGCGTTTCCGACGCATCTCAAGAGGAGGCGCTCTCCACAGGAAAGGCGAGGAACTCCAGGGTCGTGCCACCATTCCCAGAGTCCCCCAGATGTCTCAGTCTATTCCAGGGAAACCTGGTTTCCCTGCATTGCGTCGACTTTCAAGCCGAGGATCGACTCACACCATGGTGGCACGTGGGACAGCCCTGTGGGAAAGCCTCATGGGCAAGTCTCGTGGGAAAGCCTCGAGCGAAAGCCACAGATCCCTTGATCCAGGCGAAGGGAAGCGTGACACTGCTGCTACACTCGAGAGGAAAGCGCACGTACAGGCCCCCACTCGAGACGAGGACTGACGCCCCTGGGGAGACTCCAGAAGTATCCCAAGATCCATGTCGGGACTGGAGAGCAATCCTCAGGTTACGGCACCGACTCCACTCAAGGTCTTAGGCCCCAGGATCGACAGGAGAGGAATACCGAGAGGCCCCAAGCAACTCGCATGGGGACTGGCCTTTCCTGAGGCCACCAGAGCGGGTCCCTGGGGTCCCCATCGTAAGTGGAGAGCACCTGCCGCAAACTCGGGAAAATCCAGGGGGTTCTCCCCTCCAGGCGAGATGAAGCCCATTTGCGTTGAGGCGTCTCGAGGCTAATCACACCTAACCTCTGGAACTTCCAAAGGGTCCTTCCCACCTTTACTGAAACTCAAGAAGTTCCCCGACATACCCGTCTCCACTTGAGAGGAAGCACGCGAGCCCTGCCCACATCCAGAGGAGACCCGTTTCCGCCTCCTAGCTCGAGAGGAGGGATCCTTTCTGTGCGTGCTCGGGAAAGAATTCCCGGCGTTCCCGTCGCATCTGAAGAGGAGCGCTCTCCACAGAAAGGCGAGAGGAACTCCAGGGTCGTGCCACCATTCCCAGAGTCCCCCAGATATCTCACTCCATTCCAGGGAAACCTGCTTTCCCTGTACTGCCTCCACTTTGAAGCCGAGGATCGACTCACACCACGGTGGCACGTGGGACAGCCCTGTGGAAAGCCTCGAGGGAAAGCCACAGATTCCTTGATCCAAGCGAAGTGAAGCGTGACACTGCTGCTTCAGCTCGGGAGGAAAGCGCACGTGTAGGCCCCCCACTCGAGACGAGGACTGACTCCCCCTGGGAGACTCAGAACTACCCCAAGATCCATGTCAGCACTGGAGAGGAATCCTCAGGATCCGGCATCGACGCCACACAAGGTCTTAAGCCAGCGTGACACTGCTGCTACAACTCGAGAGGAAAGCGCACGTGCATGACCCACTCTAGACGAGGACTGACTCCCCTGGGGAGACTCAGAAGTACCCCCAGATCCATTCAGCACTGGAGAGGAATCCTCAGGTTTCGCACCGGCTCCA
>NW_017206507.1:0-18341 GCF_001704415.2 Capra hircus | reverse complement strand
AGCCATACAAACAAATGAAAGCATCACAAGACAGCTTATACACCATGACCAGATGTCTAAAATAAGCTCAGAGGATGGCACCTCAAGCTGCCCTGGCGGAGACGTCTGCGCGGGTGGGTGCCTGGAGCAATCGTTGATGGGGCATCTATTTGGAAGCAGCGCAGGGATCAGAGGCTCTGCAGACGGGTCAACTGAACCCTACCCTGGACAAGGTTTTCCAGAAAGAGCTCAGGTCCTCTGTCCCAGGCAGCGGCGGGCCGTTCCTTCCCTGCAGGGGTGCATCAGTTCATCGTGCGGCATCTGGGCTCTTGGGCAGGAGCCCAGGCAGGCTCTCCCTGAGAGGTGGTAATTCATCGTCCTTTCTCCTGTTTCTCCTGCAAAGCCAAGCAGGTACAGCTTGCAGGATTGGAGGTTGATGTTTCTCGCTGAGGGAGTGGACATCGGTGGCCTGTGGCCCTGGGGGTCCTGCACGCACAGAGGTCCGACTGATGTTCCAGTGTGCCCCTGGTGCGCACGGTACCAGCTCTCGATGCTGCTTGTCTGGCGAAGGCGGAAGTTCTCAGCCGTCTCGATGTCCCCCTCAGGTATTCGCCTGGGTCCTGCCCGCAGTGAGCTGGATCACGTACCCACAGCTGCTAGGACAGTGGAAACATTGGAAGTTGTGGGTCATATACTGGTCTGATACTATGAGAAGGAGCCATGCCTAGCTGAGCTGCCTATGCATGATTGCAGGAGGTGCTCTTAGCCTTACATTGCGCAGCTGTAAAGCAATAGTGTGACACATTCATACTGCGCGGAAGTAATATAAGAAAGCTCTTCCCCATAACATCTGCAAGGAGTTAAATTAAACCTGAGCTGTAAGCATTGGCACTCTGGACTTGCATTGTCGAAAGATGGGTTAGCTTTGAGGCCCAGCTTGTGTTTCCAGGGCCAGACCAGCCTCTGGGGGAACTAAACCTTCCTGTGTGCGAATAGTTTCAACGACCACCCTCATCCACTGACTGAGCCACTTCACTGCACAGCCCAGGCTACCTCCCCGCTACTCGTCAGTACAGACTTCTGCGCACTCGCTGGAGAGTCTTTTCACGGTCCTTCTGCTGCCTCAGAGGCAGGGTTTCTTGGCGGTTCAGGGGTCAGAGAGCTTGAGCTTTACAGGTAGGCGATAGTGTTTACAGTTACCTGCTAAAACCGAGCTGTTAGATACTCTATCCCACAGCGATACTGTTAAAGTGTGCTTTTGCAGCTCCATGCGCAGACCATCTGGATTTGCACTGCAGGGAGCTCGCCTGGTTTGGTGTTTCCTGGGTTGGTGGTGGGTGATGTTAGCAATACGGAGCTCTTTCCTGCGCTTTTTTCCTCTTTCATTCCCAGTTGCGGCTGACTCCCTCTATGGGCATGCCTCAATGTGGAGCCTGCACTGGGCCTCACGAAGCAGTGGGGTGGGTGATCCAACGCCTCCCTCGGCGGGACGGTCGTTCATATTATGCTTGGCCTGTGAACGGTGATCATCCCCCCCGTGCCTCGGCCACGTTTGACTGGCGTAGGAAAGGTCTATAGAAAAACTGAACTCGAAACCCATCAGCACACCGCCACAGCGCTGGCAGACTAGAAGCTCTAACCTTGGCCCACCTGGTCAGGCCTCTGAAGGCTTCTAAATCATATGGTGCGGGCTGCTTCTGCGTCGCTCCATCCGACAAAATATCTGCTATGAGCCACAATATAAGATTACATCGTGTTCTCTGCAGCGTGCAGTACCCAGCCCGTGTGAAATGGAATAGCCGTACCACCTCTAAGGGACGTACCGTGCTCATTACGCGCAATCTGTTATCCTGGGCAGCCGTTGCTGCCTAGGACTCTTCCAATCCCACCCAGCCTGGTTCTCCCCTGCGGGTGTGTAGTACACAGAAGCCCGAGCCCCCCAGGGAGTCAACTTACTTTAGTGAATAGTCCTACATTCCGCAGCAAGCTCTGCTTGCAGCGCAGAGATACCCCCGGAAACTCTCCTTCGATGAACATTTTTATCTATACTGCGATAATGCGTTACAATCGAAAGGGCTTGATCTTTACTCCATACAGAGTCTGGGATCTGAAAAAGGAAGAGGGGACCTTGCCCTGCGCTGGAACTCCCCCGGGTTTAACTCTTTACTTATTCCTCAGCAAAGGGACCAGAAGCCCTTCGGGGGCTGACCGCCTCCTTCGACTGCAGCATTACCGAGCTGTACGTTTCTCACTACAACATGTTTCAAGCCATTTAGTTTCATTAAACTCAATCACTGTGACGTTATACCTCTGGCGTAAGCGCGAACGGACAGTGCCCAACGCTTCATGGATACCCTCTCAAGGGTCCTTGTCACCACTCCCATGGGATGACTTTCGCGGACGCGAGATTCTTTCCTGGTGGCTGCGTTCTCCTAACTGCAACAGCGATCTCCTGAGGGCAGCACCCGGCGCGCGCCTTATTTGTGGGATGGGCAAAGATTGCATGGAGTATGCTCTGCTTCTTGTGCAGAGAACAGCAATATTTTATTCACTGCTTGTTTCCAACGCTAACATTCGTCATGAGAGGAGTGCCTCACTTGCAGTCTCAATCCACTAGTACGCAAGCCTGCGTCACGTGTATATAGTCAGCTGGGTTCCGTGTTCTGTTATATCGGCTTCTCCGTGTTCTCCACTGTAGAACAGAGAACAGAATTCAATGCAATATCTTCCTCTGGTTTTTCCTGCTGTGGTCTGCCTTACCACTCTAAAAGCCCCCCAAGGGAACTCTGCGTTCTGTCTGGTTCACCCATCCCTTTAGGCCATGTCTCAGGCACGCTGACATGCACACCGCCTCACACCCACAGCTTTGACAGGCTTGGATGCAGCCGGCACACTGAGCTCTGGAGGACCCAGCCTCTTTCAGGGACAGCGCTCCTTTCTTGTCTTGATGTTGCCCTTAACCAAGCGCCATATGCCTTTTCATGGTGCAGGAGTAATCCTCATAGGCTCATACAGACTCCATCTCACTCAGAGCTTTTATGTATTTTTTTTTCTGTTAGGTTTCTGTTAGTAAAATTTACTTTAATTGATGCAATTTGGAATATTAAGGCCTTCACAGTGCTGTGTAACCATCACCAATGCCTACATACGTACCTTCTCATTCTATCCTCCCACTTCCCAGCAAATTCATGTCAAGCACTCCCCATTTCTCCTTCCCCCACCTGACAACATTTAGTCTTTTTCTTTCTCCTCCTCTTCCCATTCTTTGGGTGTCCACAATCAATGCCAGTCACTGAAATGATAGAAAAAACAATTTTTTTTTTCTGGCAGAGAGGGAACTTTATAGGCACTTAGTCTTGTAAGACTCTTTGCAATCCCATGGTTTTTTTAAAGTCCGTGGAGTTATCTAGGCCAGAAAAACTGGAATGGGTAACTTTTCCTTTCTCCAGGGGATTTTTTCTGACTCTCCACATATCTATCCCACGTTGAAGGTCAGGAATGGCGTGGTAAGGAGATACCCTCATCCAAGCTAAGGAGGAGTGGCTGTGCTTTCCTGGAGCAGCCGTGAAGACTTACCCCACGCCCAAGGTAAGAGAAACCTAAGTAAGATGGTAGGTGTTGCAAGAGGGCATCAGAGGGCAGACACACTGAAAGCATACTCACAGAAAACTAGTCAATCTAGTCACACTAGGACCGCAGCCTTTTCTAACTCAATGAAACCAAGCCATGCCTGAGGGGCAACTCAAGACGGTCGGGTCATGGTGGAAAGGTCTGGCAAAGCGTGGTCCACTGGAGAAGGGAATGGTAAGCCACTTCAGTATTCTTGCCTTGAGACCCCATGAACAGTATGAAAAGGCTAAATGATAGGATACCAAAAGAGGAACTCCCCTGGTCATTATGTGCCCAATATGCTACTGGAGATCAGTGGAGAAATAACTCCAGAAAGAATGAAGGGATGGAGCCAAAGCAAAAACAATACCCAGTTGTGGATGCGACTGGTGGTAGAAGCAAGATCCGATGCTGTAAAGAGCGATATTGCATAGGAACCTGAAAAGTCAGTCCATGAATCAAGGCAAATTGGAAGTGGTCAAGCAAGAGATGGCAAGGGTGAACGTTAACATTCTAGGAATCAGCGAACTAAAATGGACTGGAATGGGTGAATTTAACTCAGATGACCATTATATCTACTACTGCGGGCAGGAATCCCTCAGAAGAAATGGAGTAGCCATCATGGTCAACAAAAGAGTCCGAAATGCAGTACTTGGATGCAATCTCAAAAATGACAGAATGATCTCTGTTCATCTCCAAGGCAAACCATTCAATATCACAGCTATCCAAGTCTATGCCCCAACCAGTAATGGTGAAGAAGCTGAAGTTGAAAGGTTTTATTGAAGCCTACAAGATCTTTTAGAACTAACACCCAAAAAAGATGTTCTTTTCATTATAGGGGACTGGAATGCAAAAGTAGGAAGTCAAGAAACACCTGGAGTAACAGGCAAATTTGCCATGGAGTGTGGAATGAAGCAGGGCAAAGACTAATAGAGTTTTGCCAAGAAAATGAACTGGTCATAGCAAACACCCTCTTCCAACAACACAAGAGAAGACTCTACACATGGACATCATCAGATGGTCAACACCGAAGTCAGATTGATTATATTCTTATGCAGCCAAAGTTGGAGAAGCTCTATACAGTCAACAAAAACAAGACCAGGATCTGACTGTGGCTCAGATCATGAACTCCTTATTACAAAATTCAGATTTAAATTGAAGAAAGTAGGGGAAGCCGCTAGACCATTCAGGTATGACCTAAATCAAATCCCTTATGATTATACAGTGGAAGTGAGAAATAGATTTAAGGGCCAAGATCTGATAGATAGAGTGCCTGATGAACTATGGAATGAGGTTTGTGACATTGTACAGGAGACAGAGATCAAGACCACCCCCATGGGAAATAAATGGAAAGAAGCAAAATGGCTGTCTGAGGAGGCCTTACAAATAGCTATGGAAAGAAGGGAGGTGAAAAGCAAAGGAGAAAAGGAAGATATAAGCATCTGGATGCAGAGTTCCAAAGAATAGCAAGAAGAGATAAGAAAGCCTTCTTCAGCGATCAATGAAAAGAAATACAGGAAAACAACAGAATCTGAAAGACTAGAGATTTCTTCAAGAAAATTAGGGATACCAAGGGAACATTTCATGGAAAGATGGGCTCGAAAAAGGACAGAAATGGTATGGACCTAACAGAAGCTGAAGATATTGAGAAGCGATGGCAAGAATACCCAGAATTGTACAAAAAAGATCTTCAGGACCCAGATAATCACAATAGTGTGATCACTAATCTAGAGCCTGACATTTTGGAAAGTGAAGTCAAGTGGGCCTTAGCATCACTACAAACAAAGCTAGTGGAGGTGATGGAATTCCAGTTGAGGCTGTTTCAAATCCTGAAAGATGATGCTGTGAAAGTGCTGCATTCAATATGCCAGCACATTTTGAAAACTCACCAGTGGCCACAGGACTGGAAAAGGTCAGTTTTCATTTCAGTTCCAAAAAAAAGAAATGCAAAAGAATGCTCAAACTACCGAACAATTGCACTCATCTCACATGCTAGTAAAGTAATGCTCAAAATTCTCCAAGCCAGGCTTCAGCAATACATGAACCGTGAACTCTCTGATGTTCAAGCTGGTTTTAGAAAAGGCGAGGGACCAGAGATCAAGTTGCCAACATCTGCTGGATCAAGGAAAAAGCAAGAGAGTTCCAGAAAAACATCTATTCCTGCTTTATTGACAATGCAAAAGCCATTGACTGTGTGGATCACAATAAACTGTGGAAAATTCTGAAAGAGAATGGAATACCAGACCAACTAATCTGCCTCTTAAGAAATCTGTATGCAGGTCAGGAAGCAACAGTTAGACCTGGACATGGAACAACAGACTGGTTCCAAATAGGAAAAGGAGTACATAAAGGCTGTATATTGTCATCCTGCTTATTTAACTTATATGCAGACTCTGTCATGAGAAACGCTGGACTGGGAGAAACACAAGCTGGAATCAAGATTGACGGGAGAAATATCAATAACCTCAGATATGCAGACGACACCACCCTTATGGCAGAGAGTGAAGAGGAGCTAAAAAGCCTCTTGATGAAAGTGAAAGTGGAGAGTGAAAAGTTGGCTTAAAGCTCAACATTCTGAAAACGAAGATCATGGCATCCGGTCCCATCACTTCATGGGAAATAGATGGGGAAACAGTGGAAACAGTGTCAGACGACTTTATTTTGGGGGGCTCCAAAATCACTGCAGATGGTGACTGCAGCCATGAAATTAAAAGACGCTTACTCCTTGGAAGAAAATTTATGACCAACTTAGGTAGTATATTCAAAAGCAGAAACATTACTTTGCCGACTACAGTTCTTCTAGTCAAGGCTATGGTTTTTCCTGTGGTCATGTATGGATGTGAGAGTTGGACTGTGAAGAAGACTGAGCTCCGAAGAAATGATGCTTTTAAACTGTGGTGTTGGAGAAGACTCTTGAGAGTCCCTTGGACTGCAAGGAGATCCAACCAATCTATTCTGAAGGAGAAAAATCCTGGGATTTCTTTGGAAGGAATGGTGCCAAAGCTGAAATTCCAGTACTTAGGCCACCTCATGAGAAGAGGTGACTCATTGGAAAAGACTCTGATGCTGGGAGGGATTGTGGGCAGGAGGAGATGGGGACGACCGAGGATGAGATGGCAGGATGGCATCACGGACTCGATGGACATGAGTCTGAGTGAACTCCAGGAGATGGTGATGAACAGGGAGGCCTGGCATGCTGTGATTCATGGGGTCGCAAAGAGTTGGAAACGACTGAGTGACTGAACTGAACATATTGTAAGATTAAACTTGAGAATTCTCTTTTTTATTTCATTTGAAGTAGCCTTTGGGTAACTGAAAGGACAGTGCAGTTACTTTCAGGATGTCATCTGCAAAACCAAGCCCTTTTGACAAGTGTGGTCTGAACATTCCAGGTATGCGTTGCTGTTACAAATGTGACATCTCAGCCAGAAGGGAGATGCGGAGCTCTTCCTGTTCCACAAACAAATTCACAGAAGAAGCCAAAAGTGAGAGTTGGAAAATGAACACCAACGACCAAAAAGCATTCCTCATTGGAAAAAGCTAGAGAAAACCTAAAATCCTATGGCCCAAAAACCTGCTTGGAAATGAATGTTCAGTAAGGAAGAGAAGAAACATGTGAGGGTGGACAGGCCATGCTCATGGCCAGTGTATTTCGAGATGGCCTGACCTCTCAGATGAAGACACATGCCAGTGTAAGCCCTTTGCAGACAGCAGCGACGGTCGTCACCGTGTAAGAGTTTAGTCTGGTGTCAACATGCCCCGGGCACCACACAAGGGAGGAGACCTGGGTCTCTTCCTCTGCCCCACATCCCAGCCTCAAGAAGGCAGCTGGCTCAGCCATGAGCTGCGACCATCTCCAGGGTAAACTACACCTTGCCTTCTCTATGCACCGTGAACCTGCACACAATGGTCCTTCAGAACCTCAAGAAACTCGCCCCATCCCCACTAGAGCCAGAAGACTCCCCTGGCACCCAAAAGCCTGTTGAGTCACTTTGGCCCAAGCCCTAGTTCTGGACGCCTGGAGCCTACTTCAGCCTTTACAGTGTGAACAATCAGTTCCTTTATACACATAATCCCAGCTGTCAGATCTGATCTTTGTATTCACAGTCAGCTCTGTCCCTCCCATGGCAGCTAGGTGGCCAGCCATGCAGGCAAAGGAGCACATGAGATGAGTTTCAAGGGAGGCGTTGAAAGGACAGCAGTGGATACAACTTGTTGCAAACTGAAGGAAGGTCCCTGCGCATCTCAGAAAAAGCCTCTGGTGTGCAAGTGTGGCGGAGGGCCACGATGGTGCAAAGGAAAGAGTGATACTCAGGCCAACGTTTCTCGGCCACTCCTTTAGCAGTTCCAGTGGTAGCCTGTGAGCATTGGACAGTCAATGTGGTCACATGAGCATGACTCTAATTTCCTCAGAAAGCAAGAGAAAGGGAGTAAGGTGTGGGAGGACCCAAAGGATGTGGTGGGGTGGATGAAGGGGCTTCCATTCCTTTCTTCAGTGCAAACTGATTTTGTGAATCTCTGAGCTGCCAGACGACATTTACCAAGTCAGGTCCCCACAGCACCCAGTTTGGACTGGGTGCTTTAGCCCCTGTCACACGGACAAGCTTCACCATGTGGCTTCCCTGAGTTCTAACAGCAGGAACTTCAGGATTTGTCTGGGTACACACTTCCTAGCTATAGCTGAGTTATTCCCTTCTTAGAGCCCCAGTTTTGTCCTCTAGAATAAAGACATCGATTGCTACATTAGCAGGTTGCTACCTTAAACCTGTGATGACTCTTTAGGGTAATTCTACAATTAGTAGCTGGTCTTAAGAGATACTGGGCTTCCCTGATACCTCAGCTGGTGAAGTATCCTTCTGCACTGCAGGAGAGCCCAATTTGATTCCTGGGTCAGGAAAATCTGATCAGCTGCAGAAAAGCCAGGCTACCCAGCCCAATATTCTTTGGCCTCTCTGTGGCTCAGCTGCTAAAGAATCTGCCTGCATGCAGAGACCTGGGTTTGACCCCTGGGTTTGGAAGATCCCTTGGAGAAGCGAAAGGCTGCCCACTCCAGTTTTTTTTACCAGCAGAATTCCATGGATCCTATAGTCTATAGGTTCAAAAACAGTCGGACACAGCAGAAGGACTTGTCCCTTCACTTTCAAGGGATATCCCCTGAGTCCAGATTAGACTGGAGTCTCCCAGTGCCATCTGGTGTTTCTTTCCTGAAGCCAGCCAAAACCCACACACTTGCTTTTGCAGGGTTTCCACTTAGCCTGCTGGACAGAAAAACCAGCGTTTTTACACAAGCTCACAGATAAGCAGGAGGACTCCTAGGCAGACCACTTCCCTCCGTTCTCAGGTGGAGCTTCAGGACCACAGCAGGAGCCAGTGCTCTCAAATCATGGGCTCAGCAGCACTCTCATTCTCAAGCCAGTGCCTCTGCCCTGATGGGAGCAGAAAGGTCGCCAATTGCCCCAGGCTGACCTCACACTGCTCTCACTGCTGTAGACTGACCTCACCAGCCCTGCCCCTTCCAGCAGAACCAGAGCTCCTCTTCCCCTTGATTGTTGCCTGAGTCCCGGCCCTGGGCCCCGATTGGTCACTGCCCAAATCCTGAGCCCATCATGGTAGCCAGGGAGGATGGAACACACAGATTGGACAGATTCAGGTCGTGTGCCCATACTCTCCAGGACACCTGTGAGGGCCTCACCAAATGTCAGGGGTGGAGACAGTTCGATGCCCCAAGAGCAGGGCTGAGAATCAGGTCACTGTGTCCTTGTTTTCCGTATCCTGGGATGAGCTTGCACAACGTCTCTACACAGCACTTTGTTCTCTGCAGACAAAATATTCATGACACACCTCTTCCCTTCCCAAGCGTAGTTTCACCCAACACTATTCAAGGGAGCAAGGCCTCCTGTTTGAAGATACGTTTGAGATCCCCCTCCTAGCATCTAGGCTTCTTCTGTGTATCATAGTAGAATAATTGATTCAGTGAAAAAATACCCACTAGCACCACCACATGCTGCTCTGTGTTTTCAGGATTCTTGCCTGTTTTGAGTAGAGGACATGGTCCAGGGCCCCTCAAATGGAGTGAATTTTGTCCGAGGAAGCCCCTGAGACACAGAATCCCTCAATCACGTTGCTGTCCCCCTTAAGCTAACAAATCTTTAAAAATGCATAATACCTCGATTATAAGGTAAGATATTCACTCTCAGAAATTGTTATAAAATTTGTCAAGTTTTTCTTTCAATTGTTGGTTCTTCGTATGTGTCTTAATTGTTATGGTGGTGTTTTGTGAGGCAGGGATCCAACTTACGTTCCCAATGGGTGCAAAATAGTCCCAATGGGCCTGCTCTCTTCCTTTACATTTTAAGTTCAGTTCACTTCAGTCACCCAGTCGTGTCCAACTCTCTGAGACCCCATGAATCACAGCACCCCAGGCTTCCCTGTCCATCACTAACCCCCGGAATCCACTCAGACTCATGTCCATTAAGTCAGTGATGCCATCCAGCCATCTCATCCTCTGTCGTCCCCTTCTCTTCCTGCCCCCAATCCCTCCCAGCTTCCGAGTCTTTTCCAACGAGTCAACTCTTCTCATGAGGTGGCCAAAGTACTGGAGTTTCAGCTTTAGCATCATTCCTTCCAAAATAATCCCAGAGCTGCCCTCCTTCAGAATGGACTGGTTGGATCTCCTTGCAGTCCAAGGGCCTCTCAAGAGTTTTCTCCAACACCACAGTTTCAAAGCATCAATTCTTCGGCACTCAGCTTTCTTCACAATCCAACTCTCACATCCATACAAGAAAACTGGGAACATCATAGACTTGACTAGACAGAACTTTGTTGGCATAGTAACTAATGTCTCTGTTTTGATTATGCTATCTAGTTTGGTCATAACTTTCCTTCCAAGGAGTAAGCGTCTTTTAATATCATGGCTGCAATCACCATTTGCAGTGGTTTTGGAGCCCCCTCAAAATAATGTCTGACACTGTTTCCACAATTCCCCATCTATTTACCATGACGTGATGGGACAGAGGCCATAATCTTCGTTTTCTGAATGTTGAGCTTGAAGCCAACGTTTTCACTCTCCTCTTTCACTTTCATCAAGAGGCACTTTAATTCCTCTTCACTTTCTGCCAGAAGGGTGTTGTCATCTGCGTATATGAGGTTATTGATAGTTCTCCCAGCAATCCTGATTCCAGCTTGTGCTTCTTCCAGCCCAGCCTTTCTCATGATGTTCTCTCCATATAAGTTATAGAAGAAGGGGGACAATATACAGCCTTGACATACTCCTTTCCCTATTTGGAACCAGTCTGTTGTTCCATGTCAAATTCTAACATTTGCTTCGTGACCTGCATATAGGTTTCTCAAGAGGCAGGTCAGGTGGTCTGGTATTCCCACCTCTTGAAAATTTTCCAACACTTTATTGTGATTCACACAGTCAAAGGTTTTGGCATAGTCAATAAAGCAGAAATAGATGTTTTCCTAGAACTCTTTTGCTTTTTCGAGGATGCAGCAGATGTTGGCAATTTGATCTCTGGTTCCTCTGCCTTTTCTAAAACTAGCTTGAATATCTGGAAGTTCACGGTTCATGTATTGCTGAAGCCTCGCTTGGAGCATTTTGAGCATGACTTTACTGGCGTGTGAGATGAGTGCATCTGTGCCGTAGTTTGAGCTTTCTTTGGCCTTGGAATGAAAACTGACCTTTTCCAGTCCTGTGGCCACTGCTGAGTTTTCCAAATTTGCTGGTATATTGAGTGCTGCACTTTCACAGCATCATCTTTCAGGATTTGAAAGAGCTCCACTGGAAATCCATCACCTCCACTAGTTTCTTCGTAGTAATGCTAAGGCCACTTGACTTCATATTCCAGGATGTCTGATACTAGGTGAGTGATCACACCATCGTGATTATCTGGGTCGTGAAGATCTTTCTGGGCGGTCCTAAGATGGCGGAGCAATAGGACGGGGAGACCACTTTCTCCCTCACAAATTCATCAAAAGAACATTTTAACGCTGAGTAAATTCCATTAAAAAAAAAAACTTCTGAATGCTGGCAGAACACATCAGGCACCCAGAAAAGCAGATCATTGTCTTCAAATACAGGTAGGAAAAATATAAAAGACAAAAAAAAAGAGACAAAGGAGGTAAGGAGGGAGCTCCGTCCTGGGAAGGGAATCTTAAGAGAGGTTTCCAAACACCAGGAAACACTCTCGCTGCCAAGTCTTTGGCGAGCCTTGGAAGCACAGAGGGCAACATAACAGGAAGGAAAAATAAATAAATAATTAAACCCAGCAGATTATGAGCCCAACGGAGAAGCAGTGCGGACACCTGTATTAGCCACTAGCAAGTGGGGGCTGGGCAGGGAGGCACGGGAGGCGCTGGCTGCAGTGCTTCATAAGATTCGGGCCAGAACACCCCATGCATAACCATAGCAAACTAACTTGGGCTAGCAAACCAGACTGTGGGATAGCTAACACACCACACGAAAAGCTCGAACATAAGACACCACCAGGACCATGCACAGAACAAAGAATGGAACAGAAATAGTCAGCTGCAGACCATCCCCCTCCGGTGACAGGAAGCCAAAGCCGTAAGGGCTGGAAGGGGGCAATCGCAGCCCAAGAGAGACATTACCTACAAAAATGCAAGCAGGCTTCTTTGCTAACTAAGACTTCTTGGGGCAGTGGACTTTCATCATCTGCCAGAGTAGGGACGCCAGCGATACACCCAGAAAACTGAGCAGCAGAGACGGGAAAGGTGATAAGTCGCAGTGACTGCGCTCGCCAAACACCTGAGCTACTTGGACCTGGGAAGGGCACAAAACGCAGGCCCAACCGAACCTGTGCCTCTAAGGGCTACCTGAGCACCAAGCCTGAGTGACGTAGACCAGAGAGGTGCATGCAGCCTAGGGCCGGCCTCAGACGGTTCCTGGTGGAGCAACATAGAGCCTGAGTGGTGTGCGCCATGAGCAGGGGGAGGCCCAGTGGGGCTGAGACACTGCGAGCACATGCCACTGTTATTTTTTTGCAGCATTCCTCCCTCCCCACACCGCGACTGAACAAGTGAGCCTAAAACAAACAAACAAAAAAAAAGTGTCCACCACCGCTCCACCGTGTCACGGTGGAAATCAGACACTGAAGAGACCAGCAAACAAAAGAAGTTAAACAGAGGGAACCGCCTTGGAAGTGACCCCACTCTGCCCACAACACCAGAGAAAGGGCCAGATATATCTTTACTATTTTTATGATCATTCATTTTTGTTGTTGTTGATATTGTTGGGTGATTGTTTTTTCTTTTCCTTTTCTTCGTTTTTTTTTCTTTTTAAATTTTTAAGTCCTCTATTTCTCCTTTAATTTTTATTTTTATAAGCTACTATTACTTCTAAAAAAAAAGACCCTATTTTTGAAGCAAATGCCGTATATAGTCTTTTTGTGGTTGTTGTTGTATTGTAGTTTAATAATTCTTGTGGCTTTGTTTTCTTTTTTTTCTTTTTTTTCTTTCTTCTCCTTCTTCTTCTTTTCTTTAATATTGTATTTTTGAAAATCCAACCTCTACCCTAGATTCTTAATCTTTGCTTTTTGGTATTTGATGTCAATATTGTACTTTTAAAAACCCAATCTTCAGTACCCAATTTTACCTGAGAGCGAGATTATTGGCTTGACCACTCTCTTACTCTTTGGACTCTCCTTTTTCTCCACCAGGTGGCCTCTGTCTCTTCCCTCCCCCTTCTCTTCTCTACTCAACTCGGTGAAATCTGTGTGTTGCAGACTGTGGAGAACACTTAGGGAACTGGTTACTGGCTGGATCTGTCTCTCTCCTTTTCATTTCCCTCTTTTATCCTCCTGGCCACCTCTGTCTACTTCCTCCCTCTCCTCTTCCCTGTATAACTCCATGAAAACCTCTGAGCAGTCCAGACTGTGGAGTGCACATAAGGAAGTGATTAGTGGCTAGCATGCTCTCTCCTCTTTTGACCTCATCTCATCTCATTCCAGTCACCTCTAACTACCCCCTCCCTCTTCTCTTCTCCATGTAACTTAATGAACCTCTCTGGGGATCCCTTAATGTGGAGAAACTTTTCATCTTTAACCTAGATGTTTTATCATCGGTGCTGTATAGATGGAGAAGGCTTAAGGCTACTGTAAAAATAAAACTGAAAACCAGAAGCAGGAGGCTTAAGTCCAAATCCTGAGAACATCAGACAACCCCTGAATTCAGGGAACATTAATCAATAGGAGCCCATCAAATGCCTCCATACCTACACTGAAACTAAGCACTACCCAAGGGCCAACAAGTTCCAGAGCAAAGACAGTACCACGCAAATTCTCCAGCAACACAGGAACACAGCCCTGAGCTTCAATATAAAGGAGCTTAAAGTTACTCCAATATCATTGACGTCTCATAGCCCATTACTGGTTACTGCCATTACACTCCAGAGAGAAGAAATCCACCTCGACCCATCAGAACTCCAACACAAACCTCCCTAACCAAGAAACCTTGACAAGCCACTGATACAACCCCACCCACAGTGAGGAAACTCCATAATAAAGAGAACTCCACAAATTCCCAGAATATTGAAAGGCCACCCCAAACTCAACAATATAACCAAGATGAAGAGACAGAGCAATACCCAGCAGGTAAAGGAACAGGAGTAATGCCCACCAAACCAAACAAAAGAGGAAGAGATAGGGAATCTACCTGAGAAAGAATTCCAAATATTGATAGTGAAAATGATCCAAAATCTTGAAATCAAAATGGAATCACAGATAAATAGACTGGAGACAACGATTGAGAAGATGCAAGAAAGGTTTAACAAGGACCTAGAAGAAATACAAAAGAGTCAATATATAATGAATAATGCAATAAATGAGATCAGAAACACTCTGGAGGCAACAAATAGTAGAATAATGGAGACAGAAGATAAGGATTAGGGAAATAGAAGATAGAATGGTAGAAATAAATGAACCCGAGTGGAAAAAAGAAAAACGAATTAAAATAAATGAGAACAATCTCAGAGACCTCCAGGACAATATGAAACACTCCAATATTCGAATTATAGGAGTCCCAGAAGAAGAAGACAAAAAGAAAGACCATGAGAAAATACTTGAGGAGATAATAGTTGAAAACTTCCCTAAAATGGGGAAGGAAATAATCACCCAAGTCCAAGAAACCCAGAGAGTTCCAAATAGGATAAACCCAAGGCAAAACACCCCAAGACACATATTAATCAAATTAACAAAGATCAAACACAAAGAACAAATATTAAAAGCAGCAAGGGAAAAAAACAACAAAAAACACACAAGGGGATTCCCATAAGGATAACTGCAGATCTTTCAATAGAAACTCTTCAGGCCAGGAGGGAATGGCAAGACATATTTAAAGTGATGAAAGAAAATAACCTATAGCCCAGATTACTGTACCCAGCAAGGATCTCATTCAAATATGAAGGAGAAATAAAAAGCTTTACAGACAAGCAAAAGCTGAGAGAATTCAACACCACCAAACCAGCTCTCCAACAAATGCTAAAGGATATTCTCTAGACAGGAAACATAAAAAGGGTGTATAAACCCAAACCCAAACCCAAAACAGTAAAGAAAATGGCAACGGGATCATAGTTATCAATAATTACCTTAAACGTAAATGGGTTGAATGCCCCAACCAAAAGGCAAAGACTGGCTGAATGGATACAAAAACAAGATCCCTATATATGCTACCTACAAGAGACCGACCTCAAAACAAGGGACACATACAGACTTAAAGTGAAGGGCAGGAAAAAGATATTCCACGCAAATAGAGACCAAAAGAAAGCAGGAGTAGCAATACGCATATCCGATAAAATAGACTTTAAAACAAAGGCTGTGAAAAGAGACAAAGAAGGCCACTACATAATGATCAAAGGATCAATCCAAAAAGAAGATATAACAATTATAAATATATATGCACCCAACATAGGAGCACCGCACTATGTAAGACAAATGCTACCAAGTATGAAAGGGGAAATTAAGAGTAACACAATAATAGTTGGAGACTTTAATACCCCACTCACACCTATGGACAGATCGACTAAACAGAAAATTAACAAAGAAACGCAAACTTTAAATGATATAATAGATCAGTTAGACCTAACTGATATCTATAGGACATTTCACCCCAAAACAATGAATTTCACCTTTTTCTCAAGTGCGCATGGAACCTTCTCCAGGATAGATCACATCCTGGGCCATAAATTTAACCTTGATAAAGTCAAAAAAACTCGAAATCATTCCAAGCATCTTTTCTGACCATAATGTATTAAGATTAGACCTCAATTACAGGAGGAAAAACTATTAAAAATTCCAACATATGGAGGCTGAACAACACGCTTCTGAGTAACTGACAAATCACAGAAGAAATCAAAAAAGAAATCAAAATATGCATAGAAGCAAATGAAAATGAAAACACAACAACCCAAAACTGTGGGACACTATAAAAGCAGTGCTAAGAGGAAAGTTCATAGCAATACAGGCATACCTCAAGAAATAAGAAAAAAGTCAAATAAATAACCTAACTCTACACCTAAAGCAACTAAAAAAGGAAGAAACGGAGAACCCAGAGTTAGTAGAAGGAAAGAAATCTTAAAAATTAGGGCAGAAATAAATGCAAAAGAAACAAAAGAGACCATAGCAAAAATCAACAAATCCAAAAGCAGATTCTTTGAAAGGATAAAGAAAATTAACAAACCATTAACCAGACTCATCAAGAAACAAAGAGAAAAAATCAAATCAATAAAAATAGAAATGAAAATGGAGAGATTACAACAGACAACACAGAAATACAAAGGATCATAAGAGACTACTATCAGCAATTATATGCCAATAAAGTGGACAACGTGGAAGAAATGGGACAAATTCTTAGAAAAGTACAACTTTCCAAAACTGAACCAGGAAGAAATAGAAAATCTTAACAGACCCATCACAGGCACGGAAATTGAAACTGTAATCAGAAATCTCCCAGCAAACAAAAGCCCAGGTCCAGACGGCTTCACAGCTGAATTCTACCAAAAATTTCGAGAAGGGCTAACACCTATCCTACTCAAACTCTTCCAGAAAATTGCAGAGAAAGGTAAACTTCCAAACTCATTCTATGAGGCCACCATCACCCTAATACCAAAACCTGGCAAAGATGCCATAAAAAAAAACAGGCCAATATCACTGATGAACATAGATGCAAAAATCCTCAACAAAATTCTAGCAATTAGAATCCAACAACACATTAAAAAGATCATACACCATGACGAAGTGGGCTTTATCCCAGGGATGTAAGGATTCTTCAATATCCACAAGTCAATCAATGTAATTCACCACATTAACAAGTTTTAAAAATAAAAGCCATATGATCATCTTAATAGATGCAGAGAAGGCCTTTGACAAAATTCAACATCTATTTATGATAAAAACTCTCCAGAAAGCAGGAATAGAAGGAACATACCTCAACATAATAAAAGCTATATATGACAAACACACAGCAAACATTATCCTCTATGGTGAAAAATTGAAAGCATTTCCCCTAGTCAGGAACAGACAAGGGTGCCCACTTTCACCGCTACTATTCAACATAGTTCTGGAAGTTTGGGCCACAGCAATCAGAGCCGAAAAAGAAACAAAAGGAATTCAAATTGGAAAATAAGAAGTAAAACTATCAGTTTTTGCAGATGACATGATCCTCTACATAGAAAAACCCTAAAGACTCCACCAGAAAATTACTAGAGCTAATCAATGCATATAGTAAAGTTGCAGGATATAAAATCAACACACCAGAAATCCCTTGCATTCCTATACACTAATAATGAGAAAGTAGAAAAAGAAATTAAGGAAAAAATTCCATTCACCATTGCAACAAAACGAATAAAATACTTAGGAATATAGCTACCTAAAGAAACTAAAGACCTATATAGAGAAAACTATAAAAACACTGATGAAAGAAATCAAAGAGCACACTAATAGATGGAGAAATATACAATGTTCATGGATCAGAAGAATTAAAATAGTGAATATGAGTGTACAACCCAAAGCAATCTACAGATTCAATGCAATCTCTATCAAGCTACCAGCGGTATTTTTCATAGAACTAGAGCAAATAATTTCAAGATTTGTATGGAAATACAAAAAAACCTCGAATAGCCAAAGCAATCTTGAGAAAGAAGAATGGAACTGGAGGAATCAACTTGCCTGACTTGAGGCTCTACTACAAAGCCACAGTCATCAAGACAGTATGGTACTGGCACAAAGATAGAAATATAGATCAATGGAACAAAATAGAAAGCCCAAAGATAAATTCACACACCTATGGACACCTTATCTTCGACAAAGGAGGCAAGAATATACAATGGAGTAAAGACAATCTCTTTAACAAGTGATGCTGGGAAAACTGGTCAACCACATGTAAAAGAATGAAACTAGATCACTTTCTAACACCGTACACAAAAATAAACTCAAAATGGATTAAAGATCTAAACATAAGCCCAGAAACTATAAAACTCCTAGAGGAGAACATAGGCAAAACACTCTCTGACATAAATCACAGCAGGATCCTCTATGATCCACCTCCCAGAATACAGGCGATAAAATAAAAAAATAAACAAATGGGATGTGTGCAATCCAAAAATCTGCAAGCAATAAATGCTGGAGAGGGTGTGGAGAAAAAAAGAACCCTCCTACACTGTTGGTGGGAATGCAAACTAGTACAACCACTATGGAAAACAGTGTGGAGATTACCTTAAAAATTGGCAATAGAACTGC
>NW_017206506.1:0-4847 GCF_001704415.2 Capra hircus | reverse complement strand
CTTTACAGACCACGCAGGTAAAGGATCCCTCCTCTCGAGCTATGAGGTGGAAACGGTGTGCTCTCTGAAAGTGGGCGGGAAGATCTTGATACTCTCGAGTGGAGCGGGTATGTCGGAGAACTTCTTGAGTTGGCAAGGGTGTGAAGGACCTTTGGAAGTTCCAGAGGATAGGTGTGATTAGCCTCCAGACGCCTCAGCGCAAATGGGCCTCATCTCGCCTTTAAGGACGCCAAGATCCATGTCAGCACTGGAGAGGAATCCTCAGGTTCCGCACCGACTCCACACAAGGTCTTAGGCCCGGCATCTTCGGGAGAGGAATCCCGAGAGGCCCAAGAGCAACTTCCATGGGAACTGGCCTTTCCTGAGGCCACCAGAGCGGGTCCCAGAGGACCCCGTCGTAAGTCGAGAGCACCTGCCGCAACTCGAGAAAATCCAGGAGGTTCTCCCCTTCAGGGAGATGAGGCCCATTTCCGCTGAGGCGTCTCGAGGCTAATCACATCTAATATCTGGAACTTCCAAAGCGTCCTTCAACACCCTTGCTGCAACTCAAGAAGTTCCCGACATAGCCGTCTCCACTCGAGAGGAAGCACGAATGTCCCGCCCAAATCCAGAGGAGCCCCGTTTCCGCCTCCTAGCTCGAGAGGATGGATCCTTTCCCTGCGTGGTCGGAAAAGAATTCCCGGGTTCCGTCGCATCTCAAGAGGAGGCGCTCTCCACAGGAAAGGCGAGAGGAACTCCAGGGTCGTGCCACCATTCCTGAGTCCCCAGATGTCTCAGTCCATTCCAGGGAAATCTGTTTTCCCTTCACTGCCTCGACTTTAAAGCCGAGGATCGACTCACACCACAGTGGCACGTGGGAAAGCCCTGTGGGAAGCCTCGTGGGAAAGCGTCATGGGAAAGTCTAGAGGGAAAGCCACAGATCCCTTGATCCACGAAAAGGGAAGCGTGAAACTGCTGCTACAGCTCCGGAGGAAATCACACGTGCATGCCATCTCTCGTGACGAGGACTGACTCCCTTGGGGAGACTCCAGAAGTACCACAAGATCCATGTCGGCACTGGAGAGGAATCCTCAGGTTCCGTCACTGAGTCCACACAAGGTCTTAGGCCCCAGCATCGACGGGAGAGGAATCCCGAGAGGCCGGGAGAAACTCGCATGGGGACTGGCCTTTCCTGAGGCCACCAGAGCGGGTCCCTGAGGCCCTCGTCGTAAGTCGAGAGCACCTGCCGCAAGTCGAGAAAATCCAGGAGGTTCTCCCTCCAGGCGAGATGAGGCCCATTTCGGCTGAGGCAACTAGGGGGTAATCACACTTACACTCTCGAACTTCGAAAGGGTCCTTCACACCCTTGCTGTAACTCAAGAAGTTCCCCGACATACCCGTCTCCACTCAAGAGGAACCCGAGCGTCCGCCCGTATCAGAGTGGCCCCGTTTCCGCCTGCTAGCTCGAGAGGAGGAGGGATCCTTTCCCTGCGTGGTCCTGAAAGAATTCCTAGCGTTCCCGTCTCATCTCAAGAGGAGGCGCTCTCCACAGTAAAGGCGAGAGGAACTCAAGTATCAGGCCCCATTCCAGAGTCCCCCAGATGTCTCAGTCCATTCCAGGGAAACCTGTTTCCCTGCACTGCCTCCACTTTCAAGCTGAGAATCGACTCACACCACAAGGGCACGTGGAAAAGCCCTGTGGGAAAGCCTCGTGGGAAAGCCTCATGGGAAAGCCTCGAGGGAAAGCCCTGATCCTTGATCCAAGCGAAGGGAACCGTGACACTGCTGCTACAGGTCGGGAGGAAAGCGCACGTGCATGCCCCACTCGAGACGAGGACATACGCCTCTGGGAGACTTCAGAAGACCCGAAGATCCATGTCGGCACTGCAGAGGAATCCTCACGTTCCGGCACTGACTCCACACAAGGTCTTAGGCCCCGGCATCGAGGGAGAGGAATCCTGAGAGGCCCCCGAGCAACTCACATGGGCACTGGCCTTTCCTGAGGCCACAAGAGCGGGTCCCTGAGGTCCCAGTCGTAAGTCGAGAGAACCTGCCGCAATTCGAGAAAATCCAGGAGGTTCCCCTCCAGGCGAGATGAGGCCATTTCCGCTGAGGCGTCTCCAGGAAAATCACACCTAACCTCTGGAACTTCCAAAGGGTCCTTCACACCCTTGCTGCAACTCAAGAAGTTCCCCGACATACCCGTCTCCACTCGAGAGGAACAGGAAAGTCGCGCCCACATCAAGAGGAGCCACGTTTCCGCCTCCTAGCTCGAGAGGTTTGATCCTTTCCCTGCGTGATCAGGAAAGATTCGCGGCCGTTCCGTCACATCTGAAGAGAGGCGCTCTCCAGAGGAAAAGCGAGAGGAACTCCAGGTACCTGCCACCATTTCCAGAGTCCCCAGATGTCTCAGTCCATTCCAGGGAACCTGTATTCCCTGCACTGCCTCGACTTTCAAGCGAGGATCGACTCACACCACAGTGGCAGGTGGACAGCCCTGTGGGAAAGCCTCGTGGGAAAGCCTCGCGGGAAAGCCTCGAGGGAAAGCCACAGATCCCTTGATCCACGCGTAGGGAAGCGTGACACTGCTGCTACAGCTCGGGAGGAAAGCGCACGTGCATGCCCCACTCGAGACGAGGACTGACTCCCCTGGGGAGACTCCAGAAGTACCCCAAGATCCATGTTAGCACTGGAGAGGAATCCTCTGGTTCCGGCACGACTCCACACAAGCTATTAGGCCCGGAATCGATGGGAGAGGAATCCCGAGAGGCCCAGAGCAACTCGCATGGGGACTGGCCTTTCCTGAGGCCACCAGAGCGGGTCCCTGAGGTCCCCGTCATAAGTCGAGGGCACCTGCCGAAACTCGAGAAAATCCAGGAGGTTCTCCCTCCAGGCGAGATGAGGCCCATTTCGGCTGAGGCGTCTCGAGGCTAATCACATCTAACATCTGGAACTTCCAAAGGGTCCTTCACACCCTTGCTGCAACTCAAGAAGTTCCCCGACATACCCGTCTCCACTCGAGAGGAAGCAGGAAAGTCCCGCCCACATCAAGAGGAGCCACGTTTCCGCCTCCTAGCTCGAGAGGTTTGATCCTTTCCCTGCGTGATCAGGAAAGAATTCGCGGCGTTCCCGTCACATCTGAAGAGGAGGCGCTCTCCAGAGGAAAGCGAGAGGAACTCCAGGTACCTGCCACCATTCCCAGAGTCCCCCAGATGTCTCAGTCCATTCCAGGGAACCTGTATTCCCTGCACTGCCTCGACTTTCAAGCCGAGGATCGACTCACACCACAGTGGCACGTGGGACAGCCCTGTGGGAAGCCTCGTGGGAAAGCCTCGCGGGAAAGCCTCGAGGGAAAGCCACAGATCCCTTGATCCACGCGTAGGGAAGCGTGACACTGCTGCTACAGCTCGGGAGGAAAGCGCACGTGCATGCCCCGCTCGAGACGAGGACTGACTCCCCTGGGGAGACTCCAGAAGTACCCAAGATCCATGTTAGCACTGGAGAGGAATCCTCTGGTTCCGGCACCGACTCCACACAAGCTATTAGGCCCCGGAATCGATGGGAGAGGAATCCCGAGAGGCCCCAGAGCAACTCGCATGGGGACTGGCCTTTCTGAGGCCACCAGAGCGGGTCCCTGAGGTCCCCGTCATAAGTCGAGGGCACCTGCCGAAACTCGAGAGAAAATCCAGGAGGTTCTCCCCTCCAGGCGAGATGAGGCCCATTTCGGCTGAGCGTCTCGAGGCTAATCACATCTAACATCTGGAACTTCCAAAGGTCCTTCACACCCTTGCTGCAACTCAAGAAGTTCCCCGACATACCCGTCTCCACTTGAGAGGAAGCACGAGAGTCCCGCTCACATCCAGAGGAGCCCGTTTCCGCCTCCTAGCTCGAGAGGAGGGATCCATTCCTTGCGTGGTCGAGAAAGATTTCCCGGCGTTCCCGACGCATCTCAAGAGGTCGCGCTCTCCAGAGGAAAGGCGAGAGGAACTCCATGGTCGTGCCACCAATCCCAGAGTCCCCCAGATGTCTCAGTCCATTCCAGGGAGACCTGTTTTCCCTGCACGGCCTCGACTTTCAAGCGAGGATCGACTAACACCACGGTGGCACAGGGGACAGCCCTGTGGGCAAGCCTCGTGGGAAAGCCTTGTTGGAAAGCCTCGTTGGGAAAGCTTGAGGGAAGCCACTGATCCCTTGATCCACGCGACTGGAGCATGACACTGCTGCTACAGCTAGGGAGGAAAGCACAGGTGCATGCCCCCACTCGAGACGAGGACTGACTCCCCTGGGGGAGACTCCAGGAAGTACCCCAAGATCCATGTCAGCACTGCAGAGGAAACCTCAGGTTCCGGCACTGACTCCACACAAGGTCTTAGGCCCCCGCATCGACGGGAGAGGAATCCGAGAGGCCCCGAGCAATTCGCATGGGGAGTGGCCTTTTCTGAGGCCCCAGAGCGGGTCGTTGAGGTCCCCGTCGTAAGTCGAGAGCAACTGCCCTATCTCGAGAAAATCCAGGAGGTTCTCCCCTCCAGGCGAGATGAGGCCCATTTCTGCTGAGGCGTCTCGAGGCTAATCACACCTAATCTCTGGAACTTCCAAACGGTGCTTCACACTCTGGCTGCAACTCAATATGTTCCCCTACATACCGTTTCCACTCGAGAGGAAGCACGAGAGTCCGCCCACATCCAGAGGAGCCCCGTTTCTGCCTACTAGCTCGAGAGGAGGGATCCTTTCCTGCGTCATCGGGAAAAAATCCCGGCGTTCCCGTCGCATCTCAAGAGGAGGCGCTCTCCACAGGAAAGGCGGGAGGAACTCCAGGTCGGTGCCACCATTCCAGAGGCCGCTGGATGTCTCAGTCCATTAGAGGAAAA
>NW_017206505.1:0-4847 GCF_001704415.2 Capra hircus | reverse complement strand
TTCCTCTCCAGTGCTGACATGGATCTTGGGTACTTCTGGAGTCTGCCCAAAAGGAGTAGTCCTCGTCTCGAGTGCAGGCATGCACGTGCGCTTTCCTCCCCGAGGTGTAGCAGCAGTGTCGCGCCTCCCTTCGCCTGGATAAAGGGATCTGTGGCTTTCCCGCGAGGCTTTCCCACTAGGCTTTCCCACGATGCTTTCCCACAGGGCTGTCCACGTGCCACCGTGGTGTGAGTCGATCCTCGGCTTGAAAGTCGAAGCAGTGCAGGGAAAACAGGTTTCTCTGGAATGGACTGAGACATCTGGGGGACTCTGGAATGTTGGCACGACCCTGGAGTTTCCTCTCGCCATTCCTGTGGAGAGCACCAACTCTTTAGATGCGACGGAACCCTGGGAATTCTATCCCTAACACGCAGGGAAAGGATCCCTCCTCTCGAGCTAGGAGGCGGAAACGGCTGCTCCTCTGGATGTGGGCGGGACTCTCGTGCTTCCACTCGAGTGGAGACGGGTATGTCGGGGAACTTCTTGAGTTGCAGCAAGGGTGTGAAGGACCCGTTGGAAGTTCCAGAGGTTAGGTGTGATTAGTCTCGAGACGCCTCAGCGGAAATGGGCCTCATCTAGCCTGGAGGTAGAACCTCCTGGATTTTCTCGAGTGCGGCAGGTGCTCTCGACTTACGTCGGGGACCTCAGGGACCCGCTCTGGTGGCCTCAGGAAAGGCCAGTCCACATGCGAGTTGCTCGGGGCCTCTCGGGATTCCTCTCCCATCGATGCCGGGGCCTAAGACCTAGTGTGGAGTCGGTTCCGGAACCTGAGGATTCCTCTCCAGTGCTGACATGGATCTTGGGGGTACTTCTGGAGTCTCCCCACGGGAGTCAGTCCTCGTCTCGAGTGGGGGCATGCACGTGTGCTTTCCTCCGAGCTGTAGCAGCAGTGTCACTCTTCCCTTCGCCTGGTTCAAGGGATCTGTGGCTTTCCCTCGAGGCTTTCCCATGAGACTTTCCCACGAGGCTTTCCCACAGGGCTGTCCCACGTGCCACCGTGGTGAAAGTCGACCCTGGGCTTGAAAGTCGAGGCAGTGCAGGGAAAACAGGTTTCCCTGGAATGGACTGAGACATCTGGGGACTCTGGGAATGGTGTCACGACCCTGGACTCGTGGAAAGACTTGTGGGAAAAGCCTCGTGGGAAAGCCTTCGGGAAAGCCTCGTGGGAAAGCCACAGATCCTTGATCCACGCGAAGGAAAGCGTGACACTGCTGTTACAGCTCGGGAGGAAAGAGCACGTGCATGCCCCCACTCGAGACGAGGACTGACTCCCCTGGGGAGACTCCAGAAGTACCCCAAGTTCCATGTCAGCACTGGAGAGGTAATCCTCAGGTTCCGGCACCGAATCCACACAAGCTCTTTAGTCCACAGCATCGACAGGAGAGGAATCCCGGAGATGCCCCCGAGCAACTCGCATGGGGACTGGCCTTTCCTGAGGCCACCAGAGCGAGTCCATGAGGTCCACGTCGTAAGTCAAGAGCACATGCCGCAACGCGAGAAAATCCAGGAGGTTCTCCCCTCCAGGCGAGATGAGGCCCATTCGTGCTGAGGCGTCTCGAGGCTAATCAGAGCTAACCTCTGGAACATCCAAAGGGTCCTTCACACCCTTGCTGGCAACCCAAGAAGTTCCCCTGCATACCCGTCTCCACTCGAGAGGAAGCACGGCGAGTCCCGCCCACATCGCGAGGAGCCGCGTTTTCCGCCTCCTAGCTCGAGAGGAGGGATCCTTTCCCCTTCGTGTTCGGGAAAGAATTCCCGGCGTTCCCGTCGCATCTCAACAGGAGGCCCTCTCCACAGGAAAGACGAGAGGAACTCCAGGGTCGTGCCACCATTCCCAGAGTCCCCCAGTTGTCTCAGTCCATTCCAGGGAAACCTGTTTTCCCTGCACTGCCTCGACTTTCAAGCCGAGGATCCACTCACACCACGGTGGCACGTGGGACAGCCCTGTGGGGAAAGCCTCCTGAAAAGCCTCGTGGGAAAGCCTCGAGGGAAAGCCACAGATCCCTTGATCCACGCGAAGGGAAGCGTGACACTGCTCCTACAGCACGGGAGGAAAGCGCACGTGCATGCCCCCATTCAAGACGAGAACTGACTCCCCTGGGGAAACTCCAGAAGTACCCCAAGATCCATGTCAGCACTGGAGAGGAATCCTCAGGTTTCAGGACCGACTCCACACAAGGTCTTAGTCCACAGCATCGACAGGAGAGGAATCCCGAGAGGCCCCCGAGCAACTCGGCATGGGGCCTGGCCTTTCCTGAGGCCACCAGAGCGGGTCCCTGGAGGTCCTGGTTGTAAGTCGAGAGCAACCTGCCGAAACTCGAGAAAATCCAGGAGGTTCTCCCCTCCAGGCGAGATGAGGCCCATTTCCCCGGAGGTGTCTCGAGCCTAATCACACCTAACCTCTGGAACTTCCAAAGGGTCCTTCACACCCTTGCTGCAACTCAAGAAGTTCCCCCGACATACCCCGTCTCCACTCGAGGAGGAAGCACGAGAGTCCCGCCCACATCCAGAGGAGCCCCGGTTCCGCATCCTACCTCGAGAGTAGGGATCCTTTCACTTCGTGGTCGGGAAAGAATTCCCGTCGTTCCTGTCGCATCTCAAGAGGAGGCGCTCTCCACAGGAAAGGCGAGAGGAAATCCAGGGTCCGTGCCACCATTGCCAGGGTCCCCCAGATGTCTCAGTCCATTCCAGGGAAACCTGTTTTACCTGCACTGCCTCGACTTTCAAGCCGAGGATGGACTCACACCACGGTGGCACGTGGGACAGCCCTGTGGGAAAGCCTCGTGGGAAAGCCTCGTGGGAAAGCCTCGTGGGAAAGCCTCCGTGGGAAAGCCTCGAGGGAAAGGCCACAGATCCCTTGATCCACGCGAAGGGAAGCGTGACACTGCTGCTTCAGCTCGGGAGGAAAGCGCACATGCATGCCCCCACTCAAGACGAGGACTGACTCCCCTGGGGAGACCACAGAAGATACCCCAAGATCCATGTCAGCACTGGGAGAGGAAACCTCAGGTTCCGGCACCGACTCCACACAAGGTCTAAGGCCCCGGTATCGCCGCGAAGAGAAATCCCGATAGGCCCCCGAGCAACTCGCATGGGGACTGGCCTTTCCTGAGGCCACCCAGAGCGGGCCCCTGAGGTCCCCGTCAAAAGTCGAGAGCACCTGCCGCACCTCGAGAAAATCCAGGAGGTTCTCCCCTCCAGGAGAGATGAGGCCCATTTCCGCTGAGGCGTTGTGAAGCTAACCACACCTAACCTCTGGAACTTCCAAAGGGTCCTTCACACCCTTGCTGCAACTCAAGAAATTCCCGACATATCCGTCTCCACTCGAGAGGAAGCACGAGAGTCCCACCCCCATCCAGAGGAGCCCCGATTCTGCCTCCTAGCTCGAGAGGAGGGATCCTTTCCCTGCGTGGTCCGGAAAGAATTCCCGGCGTTCCCGTCGCATCTCAAGAGGCCGCTCTCCACAGGAAAGGCGAGAGGATCTTCAGGGTCGTGTCACCATTCCCAGAGCCCAAAGATGTCTCAGTCCATTCCAGGAAATCATGTTTTCCCTGCACTGCCTCGACTTTCAAGCCGATGATCGACTCACACCACGGTGGCACGTGGGACAGCCCTGTGGGTAAGCCTCGTGGGAAAGCCTCGAGGGAAAGCCACAGATCCCTTGATCCACGTGAAGTAAAGCGTGACACGGCTGCTACAGCTCGGGAGGAAAGCGCAGGTGCATGCTCCCACTCTAGACGAGGACTGACTCCCCTGGGGGAGACCCAGAAGAACCCCAAGATCTATGTCAGCACTGGAGAGGAATCCTAAGTTCCGGCCCGAATCCACACAAGGTCTTAGGCCCGGCATCGACGGGAGAGGAATCCCGAGAGGCCCCGAGCAACTCGCATGGGGACTGGCCTTTCCTGAGGCCACCAGAGCGGGTCCCTGAGCTCCCCGTCGTAAGTCGAGAGCACCTGCCGCAACTCGAGAAAATCCAGGAGGTTCTCCCCTCCAGGCGAGATGAGGCCAATTTCGCTGAGGCGTCTCACGGCTTATTACAGCTAACATCTCGAACTTCAAAAGGGTCCTTCACTCCCTTGCTGCAACTCAAGAAGTTTCCCCAACATTCCCGTATCCACTCGAGAGGAAGCACGAGAGTCCCGCCACATCCAGAGGAGCCCCGTTTCGCCTCCTAGCTCGAGAGTGGGATCCTTTCACTGCGTGGTCTGGAAAGAATTCCCGGCGTTCCCGTCGCATCTCAAGAGGAGGCGCTCTCCACAAGAAAGGCGAGAGGAACTCCAGGGTCGTGCCACCATTCCCAGAGTCCCCCAGATGTCTCAGTCCATTCCAGGGCAACCTGTTTCTCCTGCACTGCCTCGACCTTCAAGATGAGGATCGACTCACACCACGGTGGCACGTGGGACAACCCTGTGGAAAGCCTCGTGAAAAGCCTCGTGGGAAAGCCTCGAGGAAAGCCACAGATCCCTTGATCCACGCGAAGGAAGTGTGACACTGCTGCTACAGTTGGAGAGGAAAGCGCCGTTTATGCCCCCACTCGAGACGAGGACTGACTCCCCTGGGAAGACTCCAGAAGTACCTCAAGATCCATGTCAGCACTGGAGAGGAATCCTCAGGTTCCGGCACCGACTCCACACAAGGTCTTAGGCCCCGGCATCGACGGAGAGGAATCCTGAGAAGGCCCCGAGCTACTCGCATGGACCCTGGCCTTCCCCTGAGGCCAGCACAGCGCGGTCCCTGAGGCTCCCTGTCGTAAGTCGAGAGCACCTGCTGCAACTAGAGAAAATCCAGGCGAGTTCTCCCCTCCA
>NW_017206504.1:0-4847 GCF_001704415.2 Capra hircus | reverse complement strand
CCCATGCGAGTTGCTCGGGGCCTCTCCGGGATTCCCTCTCCCGGTCGATGCCTGGGCTAAGACCTTGTGTGGATCGGTGCCGGAACCTGAGGATTCCTCTCCAGTGCTGACATGGATCTTGCGGGTACTTCTGGAGTCTCTCCAGGGGAGTCAGTCCTCGTCTCGAGTGGGGGCATGCACGTGCGCTTTCCTCCCGAGCTGTAGCAGCAGTGTCGCACTTCCCTTCGCGTGGATCAAAGGGATCTGTGTGCTTTCCCTCGAGGCTTTCCCGACGAGGCTTTTCCACGAGGCTTTCCCACAGGGCTGTCCCTCTTGCCACCGTGGTGTGAGTCGATCCCTCAGCTTGAAAGTCGAGGCGTGCCAGGGAAAACAAACGTTTCCCTGGAATGGACTGAGACATCTGGGGACTCTGGGAATGGTGGCACGACCCTGGAGTTCCTCTCGCCTTTCCTGCGGAGAGCGCCTCTTCTTGGGATGCGACGGGAATACGGGAATTTTTTTCCCTACCACGCAGGGACAGGATCCCTCCTCTCGAGCTATGAGGCGAAACGGGGCACCTCTGGATATGGCGGGAACTATGGTGCTTCCTCTCGAGTGGAGTCGGGTATGTCGGTGAACTTCTTGAGTTGCAGCAAGGGTGTGAAGGACCCTTTGGAAGTTCCAGAGGTTAGGTGTGATTAGCCTCGAGACGCCCTTAGCGGAAATGGCCTCATCTCGCCTGCAGGGAGAACCTCCTGGATTTCTCGAGTTGCGGCAGTGCTCTCGACTTACGACGGGGACCTCAGGGACCCGCTCTCGTGGCCTCAGTAAAGGCAAGTCCCCATGCGAGTTGCACGGGGCCACTCGGGATTCCTCTCCCCCGTCGATGCGGGGACTAAGACCTTGTGTGGAGTCGGTGCCGGAACCTGAGGTTTCCTCTCCAGTGCTGATTATGGATCTTGGGGTACGTCTGGAGTCTCCCAAGGGAGTCAGTCCTCGTCTCTAGTGGGGGCCTGCACGTGCGCTTTCCTCTCGAGCTGTAGCAGCAGTGTCACTCTTCCCTTCGCATATATCAAGGGATCTGTGGCTTTCCCTCGAGGCTTTCCCACGAGGCGTTCCCACGAGGCTTTCCCACAGGCTATCCCACGTGCCACCGTCGTGTGAGTCGATCCTCGGCTTGAAAGTCGAGGCAGTGCAGGGAAAACAGGTTTCCCTGGAATGGACTGAGACATCTGGGGGGACTCTGGGAATGGTGGCACGACCCTGGAGGTCCTCTTGCCTTTCCTGTGGAGAGCGCCTCCTCTTGAGATGCGAAGGGAACGCCGGGAATTCTTTCCGACCACGCAGGGACAGGATCATTTCTCTCGAGCAAGAGTAGGAAACGGGGCTCCTCTGGATGTGGGCAGAACTCTCGTGCTTCCTCTCGAGTGGAGACGGGGTATGTCAGGAACTTCTTGAGTTGCAGGAAGGTGTGAAGGACCCTTTGGAAGTTCCAGATGTTAGGTGTGATTAGACTCTAGACGCCTGAGCGGAAATGGGCCTCATCTCGCCTGGAGGGGAGAACCTCCTGGATTTTCTCGAGTTGCGGCAGGTGCTCTCGACTTACGTCGGGACCTGAGGGACCCGCTCTGGTGGACTCAGGAAAGGCCAATCCCCATGAGAGTTGTTCGGGGCCTATCAGGATTCCTCTCCCCTCGATGCAGGGGCATAAGATCTTGTGTGGAGTCGGTGCCGGAACCTGAGCATTCCTCTCCAGTGCTGACATGGATCTTGGGGTACTTCTGGAGTCTCCCCAGGGGAGTCAGTGCTCGTCTCTAGTGGGGGCATGCATGTGCGCTTTCCTCCCGAGCTGTAGCAGCAGTGTCACACTTCCCTTCGCGTGGATCAAGGGATCAGGGGCTTTCCCTCAGGCTTTCCGATGAGGCTTCCCATGAGGCTTTCCCACGAGGCTTTCCCACGAGGCTTTCCCACAGGCTTTCCCCACATGCCCCGTGGTGTGAGTCGATCCTCGGCATGAAAGTCGAGGCAGTGCAGGGAAAACATGTTTCCCTGGAATGGACTGAGACATCTGGGGGACTCTGGAATGGTGGCACGACCCTGGAGTTCCTCTCGCCTTTCCTTTGGAGAGCGCCTCCTCTTGAGATTGCGACGGGAATGCCGGGATTCTTTCCCGACGACGCAGGGAAAGGATCCCTCCTCTCGAGCTAGGAGGCGGAAACGGGGCTCCTCTGGATGTGGGCAGGAACTCTCGTGCTTCCTCTCGAGTGGAGACGGGTATGTCGGGGAACTTCTTGAGTTGCAGCAAGGGTGTGAAGGACCCTTTGGATGTTCCAGATGTTTAGATGTGATTAGCCTCGAGACGCCTCAGTGGAAATGGGCCTCATCTCGCCTGGAGGGGAGAACCTCCTGGATTTATCGAGTTGCGGCAGGTGCTCTCGACTTACGACAGGGGACCTCAGGGACCCGCTCTGGTGGCCTCAGGAAAGGCCAGTCCACATGCGAGTTGCTCGGGGGCCTCTCGGGCATTCCTCTCCCGTTGATGCCGGGGCCTAAGACCTTGTGTGGAGTCGGTGCCGGAACCTGAGGATTCCTCTCCAGTGCTGACATGTATCTTGGGGTATTCTGGAGTCTCCCCAGGAGGAGTGAGTCCTCGACTAGAGTGGGGCATGCACGTGCGCTTTCCTCCCGCGCTGTAGCAGCAGTGTCGCGCTTCCCTTCGCGTGGATCAAGGGATCAGGGGCTTTCCCTTCGAGGCATTCCCACGAGGCTTTCCACGAGGCTTTCCCACAAGGTTATGTCCCACGTGCCACTGTGGTGTGAGTCGATACTCGGCTTGAAAGTCGAGGCAGTGCAGGGAAAACAGGTTTCCCTGGAATGGACTGAGACATCTGGGGACTCTGGGAATGGTGGCACGACCCTGGAGTTCCTCGCGCCTTTCCTGTGGAGAGCGCCTCCTCTTGAGATGTGACGGGAACGTCGGGAATTCTTTCCCGACCACGCAGGGAAAGGATCCCTCCTCTCGAGCTAGGAGGCGGAAACGGGGCTCCTCTGGATGTGGGCAGAACTCTCGTGCCTTCCTCTCGGAGTGGAGACGGAGTATGTCGGGGAACTTCTTGAGTTGCAGTAAGGGTGTGAAGGACCTTTTGGATGTTCCAGATGTTAGATGTGATTAGCCTCGAGACGCCTCAGTGGAAATGGGCCTCATCTCGCCTGGAGGGGAGAACCTCCTGGATTTTCTCGAGTTGCGGCAGGTGCTCTCGACGTTACGACAGGGACCTCAGGGACCCGCTCTGGTGGCCTCAGGAAAGGCCAGTCCACATGCGAGTTGCTCGGGGCCTCTCGGGATTCCTCTCCCGTTGATGCCTGGGGCTTAACACCTTGTGTGGAGTCGGTGCCGGAACCTGAGGATTCCTCTCCAGTGCCTGACATGGATCTTGGGGTATTTCTGGAGTCTCCCCAGGGAGAGTGAGTCCTCGACTTGAGTGGCGGCATGCACCGTGCGCTTTCCTCCCGCTCTGTAGCAGCAGTGTCCGCTTCCCTTCGCGGTGGATCAAGGGATCAGGGCTTTCCCTTCGAGGCATTTCCCACGAGGCTTTCCCACGAGGCTTTCCCTCAGGTATGTCCCACGTGACACCGTGGTGTGAGTCGATCCTCGGCTTGAAAGTCGAGGCAGTGCAGGGGAAAACAGGTTTCCCTGGAATGGACTGAGACATCTGGGGACTCTGGGAATGTGGCACGACCCTGGTTTTCCTCTCGCCTTTCCTGTGGGAGCGCCTCCTCTTGAGATGCGACTAGAACGCCGGGAATTCTTTGCCGAACACGCAGGGAAATGATCCCTCCTCTCGAGCTAGGAGGCGGAAACGGGGCTCCTCTGGATGTGGGCGGGACTCTCGTGCTTCCTCTCGAGTGGAGACGGGTATGTCGGGCAACTTCTTGAGTTGCAGAAAGGTTGTGAAGGACCCTTTGGAAGTTCCAGAGGTTAGGTCTGATTAGCCTCGAGACGCCTCAGCACAAATGGGTCTCATCTCGCCTGGAGGGGAGAACCTCCTGGATTTTCTCGAGATGCAGTAGGTGCTGTCGACTTACGACGGCGACCTCAGGGACCCGCTCTGGTGGCCTCATGAAAGGCCAGTCCCCATGCGAGTTGTTCGGGGGCACTCAGGATTCCTCTCCATCGATGCCCGGCTAAGATCTTGTGTAGAGTCGGTGCCGAACCTGAGGATTCCTCTCCAGTGCTGACATGGATCTTTGGGGGTACTTCTGGAGTCTCTCCAGGGGAGTCAGTCCTCGTCTCGAGTGGGGCATGCACGTGCGCTTTCCTCCCGAGCTGTAGCAGCAGTGTCGCACTTTCCTTCGCGTGGATCAAGGATCTGTGGCTTTCCCTCGAGGCTTTTCCGACGAGGCTTTTCACGAGGCTTTCCCACAGGGCTGTCCCTCTTGCCACCGTGGTGTGAGTCGATCCTCAGCTTGAAAGTCGAGGCTGTGCAGGCGAAAACACGTTTCCCTGGAATGACTGAGACATCTGGGGACTCTGGGAATGTGGCACGACCTGGAGTTCCTCTCGCCTTTCCTGCGGAGAGCGCCTCTTCTTGGGATGCGACGGAATACCGGGAATTTTTCCTACCACGCAGGGACAGGATCCCTCCTCTCGAGCTATGAGGCGGAAACGGGGGGGCACCTCTGGATATGGCGGAACTATGGTGCTTCCTCTCGAGTGGAGTCGGGTATGTCGGTGAACTTCTTGAGTTGCAGCAAGGGTGTGAAGGACCCTTTGGAAGTTCCAGAGGTTAGGTGTGATTACTCGAGACGCCTTAGCGGAAATGGGCCTCATCTCGCCTGAAGGGGAGAACCTCCTGGATTTTCTCGAG
>NW_017206503.1:0-4849 GCF_001704415.2 Capra hircus | reverse complement strand
CAGAGCGGGTCCCTGAGGTCCTCGAGAGTCCCTGAGGTCCTCGCACCTGCCACAACTCGAGATAATCCAGGAGGTTCTCCCTCCAGGCGAGATGAGGCGCATTTCCGCTGAGGCGTCTAGAGGCTAATTGCACCTAACATCTGGAACTTCAAAAAGGTCCTTCACACCCTTTCTGCAACTGAATAAGTTCCCCGACATACTCGCCTCCACCGAGAGGAAGCACGAGAGTCCCGCCCACATCCAGAGGAGCCCCGATTCCGTCTCATAGCTCGAGAGGAGGGATCATTTCCCTGCGTGGTGGAAAGAATTCCCGGCGTTCCCGTCGCATCTCAAGAGGAGGCGCTCTCCACAGGAAAGTTGAGAGGAACTCTAGAGTCGGGCCACCATTCCAGGAGTCCCCCAGTTGTCTCAATCCATTCCCTGCACTACTCGACTTTCAAGCCGAGGATCGACTCACACAACGGTGGCATCAGGGACAGCCCTGTGGGAAAGCCTCGTGGGAAAGCCTCCTGGAAAGGCTCGAGGGAAACCACAGAACCCTTGATCCACTCGAATTGAAGCATGACACTGCTGCTACAGCTCGGAGGAAAGCGCACGGGCATGTCCCCACTCGAGACGAAGACTTACTCCCCTCGGGAGACACCAGAAGTACCCCAAGATCCATGTGAGCACAGGAGAGGAATCCTCAGTTTCCTGCACCGACTCCACACAAGGTCTTAGGCCCCGGCATCGATGGGAGAGGAATCCGAGAGGCCCCGAGCAACTCGCATGGCGACTGGCCTTTCCTGAGGCCACCAGAGCGGGTCCCTGAGGTCCCCGCTGTAAGTCGAGAGCACCTGCTGCAACTCGAGAAAATCCAGGAGGTTCTCCCCTCCAGGCGAGATGAGGCCCATTTCCGTTGAGGCGTCTTGAGGCTTAACACACCTAACGCCTGGAACTTCCAAAGGGTCCTTCACACCCTTGCTGCAAACTCAAGAAGTTCCCCGACATACCCGTCTCCACTCGAGAGGAAGCACGAGAGTTCCACCCACACCAGAGGAGACCCGTTTCCGACTCCTAGCTCGAGAGGAGGGATCCTTTCCCTGCGTGGTGGGAAAGAATTCCCCGCGTTCCCATCGCATCTCAAGAGGAGGCGCTCTCCACAGGAAAGGCGAGAGGAACTCCAGGGTCCTGCCACCATTCCCAGAGTCCCCCAGATGTCTCAGTCCATTCCAGGGAAACCTGTTTTCCCTGCACTGCCTCGACTTTGAAGCCGAGGATCCACTCACACCACGGTGGCACGTGGGACAGCCCTGTGGGAAAGCCTCGTGGAAAGCCTCGTGGGAAAGCCTCGAGGGAAAGCCGCAGATCCCTTGATCCACGCGAAGGGAATTGTGACACTGCTGCTACAGCTCGGGAGGAAAGCGCACGCGCATGCCCCCACTCGAGAGGAGGACTGACTCCCCTGGGGAGACTCCAGAAGTACCCCAAGATCCATGTCAGCACTGGAGAGGAATCCTCAGGTTCTGGCCCCGACTCACACAACGTCTTAGGCCCCGGCATCGACGGGAGAGGAATCCCGAGTTGCCCCCGAGCAACTCGCATGGCGACTGGCCTTTCCTGAGGCCACCAGAGCGGGTCCCTGAGGTCCCCGTCGTAAGTCGAGAGCACCTGCCGCAAGTCGAGAAAATCCAGGAGGTTCTCCCCTCCAGGCGAGATGAGGCCCATTTCCGATGAGGCGTCTTGAGGCTAATCACACCTAACCCTGGAACTTCCAAAGGGTCCTTCACACCCTTGCTGCAACTCAAGAAGTTCCCCGACATACCCATCTCCACTCGAGAGGAAGCACGAGAGTCCCGCCCGCATTCAGAGGAGCCCCTTTCCGCCTCCTAGCTCGAGAGGAGGGATCCTTTCCCTGCGTGTGGGGAAAGAATTCCCCGGTTCCCGTCGCATCTCAAGAGGAGGCGCTCTCCACAGGAAAGGCGAGAGGAACTCCAGGGTCGTGCCACCATTCCCAGAGTCGCCCTGATGTCTCAGTCCATTCCAGGGAAACCTGTTTTCCCTGCACTGCCTCGACTTTCAAGCCGAGGATCGACTCACACCACGGTGGCACGTGGGACAGCCCTGTGGGAAAGCCTCATCGGAAAGCCTCCTGGGAAAGCCTCGAGGGAAAGCCACAGATCCCTTGATGCAGCGAAGGGAAGGGTGACACTGCTGCTACAGCTCGGAGGAAATCGCACTTGCATGCCCTCACTCGAGGAGAGGACTGACTCCCCTGGGGGGACTCCAGAAGTACCCCAAGATCCATGTCAGCACTGGATAGGAATCCTCAGGTTCCGGCACCGACTACACACAAGGTCTTAAGCCCCGGCATCGACGTGACAGGAATCCCGAGAGGCCCCCGAGCAACTCGCTTGGGGACTGGCCTTTCCTGAGGCCACGAGAGCGGGTCCCTGAGGTCCCCGTGGTAAGTCGAGAGCACCAGCCGCAACTCGAGAACATCCAGGAGGTTCTCCCCTCCAGGCGAGATGAGGCCCATTTCCGCTGAGGCGTCTCGAGGCTAATTAAACCTAACCTCTGGAACTTCCAAAGGGTCCTTCACCCATTGCTGCAACTCAAGAATTTCCCCGACATACCCGTCTCCACTCGAGAGGAAGCACGCGAGTCCCGCCCACATCCAGAGGAGCCCCGTTTCCGCCTCCTAGCTCGAGAGGAGAGATCCTTTCCCTGCGTGTTCGGGAAAGAATTCCCGGCGTTCCCGTCGCATCTCAAGAGGAGGCGCTCTCCACAGGAAAGGCGAGAGGAACTCCAGGGTCGTGCCACCATTCCCAGAGTCCACCAGATGTCTCAGTCCATTCCAGGGAACCCTGTTTTCCCTGCACTGCCTCGACTTTCAAGCCGAGGATCGACTCACACCACGGTGGCACGTAGCACAGCCCTGTGGGAAAGCCTCGTGGGAAAGCCTATTGGAAAAGCCTCGAGGGAAAGCCACAAATTCCTTGATCTCCGCGAAGGGAAGTGTGACACTGCTGCTACAGCTCGGGAGAAATCGCACGTGCATGCCCCACTCGAGAGGAGGACTGACTCCCATGGGGAGACTCCAGAAGAAGCCCAGGATCCATGTCAGCACTGGAGAGGAATGCTCATGACCGGCACCGACTCCACACAAGATCTTAGGCCCCGGGATCGTCGAGAGAGGAATCCCGAGAGGCCCCCGAGCAACTTGTATGGGTCTGGCCTTTCCTGAGGCCACCAGAGCGGGTCCCTGAGGTCCTCGTCGTAAGTCGAGAGCACCTGCCACAACTCGAGAAAATTCAGGAGGTTCTCCCCTCCAGGCGAGATGAGGCCCATTTCCTCTGAGGCGTCTGGAGGCTCATCACACCTAAACTCTGGAAATTCAAAAGGGTCCTTGCTGCAACTCAAGAAGTTCCCCGACATACCCGTCTCCAGTCGAGAGGAAGCACGATGGTCCCGCCCACATCCAGAGGAACCCCGTTTCCGCCTGGTAGCTCGAGATGAGGGATCCTCTCCTTCTTAGTCAAGAAAGATTTTTCAGCGTTCTCGTGGCCTCTCAAGAGCAAAGGCTCTCAATAGGAAAGGCGAGAGGAACTCCAGGGTCGTGCCACCATTCCAAGAGTCCCCCAGATATCTCAGTCCATTTCAGAGGAACCTGTTTTCCCCGCAATGCCTCGACTTTCACGCCGAGGATCCACTCACACCATGGTGGCATGTGGGGCAGCCCTGGGAAAGCCTCGTTGGAAAGCCACAGATCCCTTGATCCTGGCGAAGGGAAGCGTGACACATCTGCTACACTGTCCCTGAGGTCACGGTCGTATGTTGAGAGCACCTGCCCCAACTCGAGAAAATCCAGGAGGTTCTCTGCTCCAGTCGAGATGAGGCCCATTTTCTGCTGGCGGCGTCTTGAGAGTAATCACACCTAAACTCTGGAACTTCCAAAGGGTCCTACACACCCTTGCTACAACTCAGGAGTTCCCCCGATATACCCGTCTCCACTCCAGAGGAAAGCACGAGGGTCCGGCCTCCTCCAGAGGAGCTCCGTTTCCGCCTCCAATCTCGAGATGAGGGATCCTTCCCTGCTTCCTCGGGAAAGAATTCCCAACGTTTCCCGCGCATCTCAAGAGGAGGCGCGCTGCACAGGAAAGGCGAGAGGAACTCATGGGTCCTGCCACATTCCAAGTGCCCCCAGATGTCTCCGTCCATTCCAGAGGATCCCTGTTTTCCCTGCACTGCTTCGACTTTCATGCCGAGGATCGGCTCACACCACGGTGGCACGTGGGAGAGCCCTGTGGGAAAGCCTCGTGGGACAGCCTCGAGGGAAAGCCACAGATCCCTTGATCCACGCGACGGGAAGCGTGACACTGCTGCTACAACTTGGGAGGAAAGCGCACGTGCATGCCCCCACTCGAGACGAGGACTGACTCCCCTGGGGAGACTCCAGAAGTACCCCAAGATGCATGTCAGCCCTGGAGAGGAATCCTCAGGTTCCGGCCCCGACTCCACACAAGGTCTTAGGCCCTGGCATCGATGGAGAGGAACAGCGACAGGCCCTCTAGCAAACTCGCATGGGGAACTGGCCTTTCCTGAGGTCACCAGAGCGGGTCCATGGGGTCCCCGTCGTACGTCAAGAGCACCTGCCGCAACTCGGTAAAATCCAGGAGGTTCTCCCCCTGCAGGCGAGATGAGGCCGTTTCCACTGAGGTGTCTCGAGACTAATCACACTTGACCTCTGGAACTTCCAAAGAGTCTTTCACAGCCATGCTGCAACTCAAGAAGTTCCCCGACATTCCCGTCTCCACTCAAGAGGAAGCACGAGGGTCCCGGCCACATCCAGAGGAGCTCCGTTTCCTCG
>NW_017206502.1:0-4849 GCF_001704415.2 Capra hircus | reverse complement strand
GAAGTACCCCAAGATCCATGTCAGCACTGGAGAGGAATCCTCAGGTTCCGGCACCGACTCCACACAAGATCTTATGCCCCGGCATAGACGGGAGAGGAATCCCGAGAGGCCCCGAGCAACTCGCATGGGACTGGCCTTTCCTGAGGCCACCAGAGCGGGTCCCTGAGGTCCCCGTAGTAAGTCGAGAGCACCTGCTGCAACTCGAGAAAATCCAGGAGGTTCTCCCCTCCAGGCGAGATGAGGCCCATTTTCGCTGAGGCATCTCGAGGCTAATCACACCTAACCTCTGGAACTTCCAAAGGGTTCTTCACACCCTTGCTGCAACTCAAGAAGTTCCCCGACATACCCGTCTCCACTTGAGAGGAAGCACGAGAGTCCCGGCCACATCCAGAGGAGCCCCGTTTTCCGACTCCTAGCCTGAGATGAGGGATCCTTTCCCTGCTTGGTCGGGAAAGAATTCCCGGCGTTCCGTCGCATCTCAAGAGGAGGCGCTCTCCACAGGAAAGGCGAGAGGAACTCCAGGGTCGTGACACCATTCCCAGAGACAACCAGGTGTCTCAGTCCATTCCAGGGAAACCTGTTTTCCCTGCACTGCGTCGACTTTCAAGCCGAGGATCGACTCACACCACGGTGGCACGTGGGGCAGCCTGTGGAAAGCCTGTGGAAAGCCTCGTGGGAAAGCCTCGAGGGAAAGCCACAGATCCCTTGATCCACGCGATGGGAAGCGTGACACTGCTGCTACAGCTCGGGAGGAAAGCGCACGTGCATGTCCCCACTCGAGACGAGGACTGAGTCTCCTGGCTAGACTCCAGAAGTACCCCAAGATCCATGTCAGCACTGGAGAGGAATCCTCAGGTTCTGGCGCCGACTCCACACGAGGTCTTAGGCCGCAGCATCGACGGGAGAGGAATCCCAAGAGTCCCCGAGCAACTCCCATGGGGAATGGCCTTTCCTGAGGCCACCAGAATGGGTCCCTGAGGTCCCCGTCGAAAGTCGAGAGCACCTGCCGCAACTCGAGAACATCCAGGAGGTTCTCCCCTCCAGGCGAGATGAGGCCATTTCCGCTGAGGCATCTCGAGGCTAATCACACCTAACCTCTGGAGCTTCCAAAAGGTCCTTCGCACCCTTGATGCAACTCAGGAAGTTTCCCGACATACCCGTCTCCACTCGAGAGGAAGCAGGAGAGTTCTGCCCACATCCAGAGGAGCCCCGTTTCCGCCTCCTAGCTCGAGAGGAGGGATCCTTTCCCTGCGTGTTCGGGAAAGAAATCCCGGCGTTCCCGTCGCATCACAAGAGGAGACGCTCTCCACAGGAAAGGCGAGAGGAACTCCAGGGTTCGTGACACCATTCCCAGAGTCCCCCCAGATGTCTCAGTCCATTCCAGGGAAACGTGTTTTCCCTTGCACTGCCTCGACTTTAAAAGCCGAGGATCGACTCACACCACGGTGGCATCGTGGGACAGCCCTGTGAGGAAAGCCTCTTTGGAAAGCCTCGTGGGAAAGCCTCAAGGGAAAGCCACAGATCTCTTGATCCACGCGAAGGGAAGAGTGACACTTGTGCTACAGCTCGGGAGGAAAGCGCACGTGCATGCCCCGCTCGAGACGAGGACTGACTCCCCTGGGGAGACTCCAGAAGTACCCCAGGATCCATGTCTGCACTGGAGAGGAATGCTCAGGTTCCGGCACGGACTCCATACAAGATCTTAGGCCCTGGCATCGACGAGAGAGGAATCCCGAGAGGCCCCAATCAACTCGCATGTGGACTGGCCTTTCCTGAGGTCACCAGAGCGGGTCCCTGAGGTCCCCGTCGTAAGTAGAGAGCGCCTGCCACAACTCGAGAAAATTCAGGAAGTACTCCCTCCAGGCGAGATGAGGCCCATTTCCCAGAGGCGTCTCGAGGCTAATCACACCTAACCTATGGAACTTCCAAAGGGTCCTTCACACCCTTGCTGCAACTCAAGAAGTTCCCTGACATACCCGTCTCCACTCGAGAGGAAGCACGAGATTCCCGCCCACATCTAGAGGAGCCCCGTTTCCGCCTCCTAGCTCGAGAGGAGGGATCCTTTCCCTGTGTTCTCGGGAAAGAATTCCCGGCGTTCCCGTCGCATCTCAAGAGGAGGCCCTCTCCACAGGAAAGGCGAGCGGAACTCCAGGTGTGCCACCAATCTGATAGTCCCCCAGAGGTCTCAGTCCATTCCAGGGAAACCTGTATTCCTGCACTGCCTCGAGTTTCAAGCCGAGGATCGACTCACACCACGTTGGCACGTGGACAGCCCTGTGGAAAAGCCTCGTGGAAAGCCTTGTGGAAAAGACTCGAGGAAAAGCCACTGATTCCTTGATCCACTCGACGGGAAACATGACACCACTGCCCCATCTCGGGAGGAGAGCGCACTTGCATGCCCCAAACGAGACGAGGACTGACTCCCCTAGGGAGACTCCAAAAGTACCCAAAATCCATGTCAGCACTGGAGAGGAATGCTCAGGTTCCGGCACCGACTCTGCACAAGGTCTTAGGCCCGGCATCGACGGAGAGGAGGCCCTAGAGGCCCCCGAATTACTCGCATGGGACTGGCCTTTCCTGAGGCCACCAGAGCGGGTCCCTGATGTCCCCGTCGTAAGTCGAGAGCACCTGCCGCAACTCGAGAAAACCCAGGAGGTTCTCCCTCCAAGCGAAATGAGGCCCATTTCCGCTGAGGCGTCTCGAGGCTAATCACACTACTCTGGAACTTACAAAGGGTTTTCACACCCTGGCTGCAACTCAAGAATTTCCCCGACATACCCGTCTCCACTCGAGAGGAATCACGAGAGTCCCGCCCTCATCCAGAGGAGCCCCGTTTCCGCCTCCTAGCTCGAGAGGAGAGATCCTTCCCCTGCGTGGTCGGGAAAGAATTCACGGCATTTCCGTCGCATCTCAAGAGGAGGCACTCTCCACAGGAAAGGCGAGAGGAACTCCAGGGTCGTGCCACCATTCCCAGAGTCCCCCAGATGTCTCAGTCCATTCCAGGGAAACCTGTTTTCCCTGCACTGCCTCGACTTTCAAGCCGACGATCGACTCACACCACGGTGGCACGTGGGCAGCCTTGTGGGAAAGCCTCGTGGGAAAGCATCGTGGGAAAGCCTCGAGGGAAAGCCACAGATCCCTTGATCCACGCGAAGGGAAGCGTGACACTGCTGCTACAGCTGGGGAGGAAAGCGCACGTGCATGCCCCAACTCGAGACGAGGACTGACTCCCTTAGGGAGACTCCAAAAGTACCCCAAGAACCATGTCAGCACTGGAGTGGAATCCTCCGGTTCCTGCACCTACTCTACACAAGGTCTTAGGCCCAGCATCGACGGGAGAGGAATCCCGAGAGGCCCCATGCAACTAGCATGGGGACTGGCCTTTCCTGAGGCCACCAGAGCGGGTCCCAGAGGTTCCCGTCGTAAGTCGAGAGCACCTGCCGCAACTAGAGAAAATCCAGGAGGTTCTCCCTTCCAGGCGAGATGAGGCCCATTTCCGGTGAGGCGTCTCGAGGCTAATCACACCGAACATCTGGAATTTCCAAAGGGTCCTTCACACCCTTGCTGCAACTCAAGAAGTTCCCCGACATACCCGTCTCACTCGAAAGGAAGCACGAGAGTCCGGCCCACATCCAGAGGAGCCCCGTTTCCGCCTCCTAGCTCGAGAGGAGGATCCTTTCCCTTCGTGTTCGGGAAAGAATTCCCGACGTTTCCGTCGCATCTCAAGAGGGGGCGCTCTCCACAGGAAAGGCGAGAGGAACTCCAGGGTCGTGCCACCATTCCCAGAGTCCCTCAGATGTCTCAGTCCAATTCAGGGAAACCTTTTTTCCCTGCACTGCCTCGACTTTCAAGCCGAGGATCGACTCTCACCACGGTGGCACGTGGGACAGCCTTGTGGGAAAGACTCGAGGGAAAGCCTCGTGGGAAAGCCTCGAGGGAAAGCCACAGATCCCTTGATCCACGCGAAGGGAAGCCTGACACTGCTGCTATAGCTGGGGAGGAAAGCGCACGTGCATGCCCCCACTCGAGACGAGGACTGACTCCCCAGGGGAGACTCAGGACGTACCCCAAGATCCATGTCAGGACTGGAGAGGAATCCTCAGGTTCCGGCACCGACTCCACACAAGGTCTTAGGACCGGCATCGACAGGAGAGGAATCCCGAGAGGCCCCCGTGCAACTCGCATGGGGAATGGCCTTTCCTGAGGCCACCAGAGCATGTCCCTGAGGTCCCCGTCGTAAGTGGAGAGAAACTGCTGCAACTCGAGAAAATCCAGAAGGTTCTCCCCTCCAGGCGAGATGAGGCCCATTTCCAATGAGGCCTCTCGAGGCTAATCACACCTAACCTCTGGAACTTCCAAAGGGTACATCACCCACTTGTTGCAACTCAAGAAGTTCCCCGACATAACCGTCTCCACTTGAGAGAAAGCTCGAGCCTCCCGCCGACATCCAGAGGAGCCCCGTTTCCGCCTCCTAGCTCGAGAGGAGGGATCCTTTCCCTGCGTGTTCGGGATAGAATTCCCGGCGTTTCCATCGCATCTCAAGAGGAGGCGCTCTCCACAGGAAAGGCGAGAGAACTCCAGGGTCGAGCCACCATACCAGAGTCCCCCAGATGTCTCAGTCCATTCCAGGGAAACCAGTTTTCCCTGCACTGCCTCGACTTTCAAGCGAGGATCGACTCACACCACGGTGGCACGTGGGACAGCCCTGTGGGAAAGCCTCGTGGGAAAGCCTCCTGCAAAAACCTCGATGAAAGCCACAGATTTCTTCATCCACGCGAAGGGAAGCATGACACTGCTGCTACAGCTCGGGAGGAAAGTGCACGTGCTGACCTAACGTGCATGACCTAAG
>NW_017206501.1:0-4849 GCF_001704415.2 Capra hircus | reverse complement strand
CGACTCACACACACGGTGGCACGTGGGACAGCCTGTGGGAAAGCCCGTGGAAAGCCTCGTTAAAGCCTCGAGGGAAAACCCCTGATCCCTTGATCCAGCCGAAGGGAAGCGTGACACTGCTGCTTCAGCTCGGGAGGATACCGCACGTGCATTCCCCCACTCGAGACTTAGAGTGACTCCCCTGGGGAGACTCAGAAGTACACCAAGATCCATTTCTGCACTGGAGAGGAATCCTCAGGTTCGGCAGCGTCTCCACACAAGATCTTAGGCACCGGCATCGACGGAGAGGAATCCTGAGAGGCCCCGAGCAATTCGCAAAGGGACTGGCCTTTCCTGAGGCCACCAGAGCGGGTCCCTGAGGTCCCCGTCGTAAGTCGAGAGCACCTGCCGCAACTCGAGAAAATCCAGGAGGTTCTCCCTCCAGGCGAGATGAGGCCCATTTCCTCTGAGGCGTCTCGAGGCTAATCACATCTAACATCTGGAACTTCCAAAGGGTCCTTCACACCCTTGCTGCAACTCAAGAAGTTCGTCGACATACCCGTCTCCACTTGAGAGGAAGCACGAGAGTCCCGCCCACATCCAGAGGAGCCCCGTTTCCGCCTCCTAGCTCGAGAGGAAGGATCCTTTCCCTGCGTGGTCGGGAAAGAATTCCCAGTGTTCCCCGTCGCATCTCAAGAGGAGGCGCTCTCCACAGGAATGGCGAGAGAACTCCTGGGGCGTGCCACCATTCCCAGAGTCCCCCAGATGTCTCAGTCCATTCCAGGGAAACCTGTTTTCCCTGCACTGCCGTCGACTTTCAAGCCGAGGATCGACTCACACCACGGTGGCTCGCGGGACAGCCCTGTGGGAAAGCCTCGTGGGAAAACCTCGAGGGAAAGCCCCTGAACCCTTGAACCACGCAAAGGGAATCTCGACACTGCTGCTACAGCGGGGAGGAGAGCGCACGTGCATGCCGCCAGTAGAGACGCGGACTGACTCCCCTGGGGAGACTCCAGAAGTACCCCAAGATCCATGTCAGCACTGGAGAGGAATCCTCAGGTTCCGGCACTGACTCCACAAAGGTCTTAGGCACCAGCATCGACGGGAGAGGAATCCTGAGAGGCCCCCGAGCAACTCGCATGGGGACTGGCTTTCCTGTGGCCACCAGAGCGGGTCCTTGAGGTCCCCGTCGTAAGTCGAGAGCACCTGCCGCAACTCGAGAAAATCCAGGAGGTTCACCCCCTCCAGGCGAGATGAGGCCCATTTCCGCTGAGGCGTCTGGAGGCTAATCACACCTAACCTCTGGAACTTCCAAAGGGTCCTTCACACCCCTTGCTGCAAATCAAGAAGTTCCCCGACATACCCGTCTCCACTCGAGAGGAAGCATGAGAGTTCCCCGCACATCCAGAAGAGCCCTGTTTCCGCCTCCAAGCTCGAGAGGAGGGATCCTTTCCCTGCGTGGTCGGGAAAGAATTCCCGGCGTTCCCGTCCCAACTCAAGAGGAGGCGCTCTCCACAGGAAAGGCGAGAGGAACTCCAGGGTCGTGCCACCATTCCCAGAGTCCCCCAGATGTCTCAGTCCATTCCAGGGAAACCTGTTTTCCCTGCACTGCCTCGACTTTCAAGCCGAGGATCAACTCACACCACGGTGGCACGTGGGACGGCCCTGTGGAAAAGCCTCGTGGGAAAGCTTCGTTGGAAAGCCTCGAGGGAAAGCCTCTGATCCCTTGATCCAGGCGAAGGGAAGCGCGACACTGCTGCTTCAGCTCGAGAGGAAAGCGCACGTGCATGCCCCCATTCGAGACGAGGACTGACTCCCCTGGGGAGACTCCAGAAGTACCCCAAGATCCATGTCAGCACTGGAGAGGAATGCTCAGGTTCCGGCACCTACTCCACACAAGATCTTAGGCCCCGGCATCGACGGTAGAGGATTCCCGAGAGGCCCCCGAGCAACTAGCATGGGGACTGGCCTTTCCTGAGGCCACCGCAGCGGTTCCCTGAGGTCCCTGTCGTAAGTCGAGAGCACCTGCCGCAACTCGAGAAAATCCAGGAGGTTCTCCCCTCCAGGCGAGATGAGGCCGATTTCCGCTGAGGCGTCTCGAGGTTAATCACACCTAACCTCTGGAACTTTCAAAGGTCCTCACACCCTTTCTGCAACTCAAGAAGTTCCCCGACATACCCGTCTCCTCGAGAGGAAGCACGAGAGTCCCTCCCACAACCATAGGAGCCCCGTTTCCCCCTCCTAGCTCGAGAGGAGGGATCCTTTCCCTGCGTGGTCGGGAAAGAATTTCCGGCATTCCTGTCCCATCTCAAGAGGAGGCGCTCTCCACAGGAAAGGAGAGAGGATCTCCAGGGTCGTGCCACCATTCCCAGAGTCCCCGCAGATGTCTCAGTCCATTCCAGGGAAACCTGTTTTCCCTGCACTGCCTCGACTTTCAAGCCGAGGATCGACTCACACCACGGTGGCACGTGGGACAGCCTGTGGGGGAAAGCCTCGTGGAAAAGCTCGTGGGACAGCCCTGTGGATAGCCTCGTGGAAAGCCTCTGGGAAAGCCTTGAGGGAAAAGCCCTTATCCTTGATCCACGCGAAGGGAAGCGTGACATGCTGCTACTGCTCGGGAGGAAAGCGCACATGCATGCCCCACTCGAGACGAGGACTGATTCCACTGGGGAGACTCCAGAAGTACCCCAAGATCCATGTCAGCACTGGAGAGGAATCCTCACGTTCCGGCACCGACTCCACACAAGATCTTAGGCCCCGGCATACACGGGGGAGGGAATCCCGAAAGGCCCCCGAGCAACTCGCATGGGGACTGGCCTTTACTGAGGCTACCAGAGCGGGTCCCTGAGGTCCCCGTCGTAAGTCGAGAGCACCTGCCGCAGCTCGAGAAAATCAAGGATGGTCTCGCCTCCAGGTCAGATGAGTCCATTTCCTCTGAGGCGTCTCGAGGCTATTCACACCTAACCTCTGGCACTTCCAAAGGGTCCTTCACACCCTTACTGCAACTCAATAAGTTCCCCGACATACCCGTCTCCACTCGACAGGAAGCACGAGAGTTCCACCCACATCCAGAGGAGCCCCGTTTCCCCTCCGAGCTCAAGAGGAGGGATCCTTTCCCTGCGTGGTCGGGAAAGATTTTCCGGCATTCCCGTCGCATCTCAAGAGGAGGCGCTCTCCAGAGGAATGGCGAGAGGAACTCCAGGGTCGTGCCACCCAGAGTCCCCCAGATGGCTCCGTCCATTCCAGGGAAACCTGTTTTCCCAGCACTGCCTCGACTTTCAAGCCGAGGATCGACTCACACCACGGTGGCACGTGGGACAGCCCTGCGGGAAAGCCTCGTGGGAAAGCTTCGTGGGAAAGCCTCGAGTGAAAGCCACATATCCATTTATCCAAGCGAAGGGAGGCGTGACACTGCTGCTTCAGCTCGGGAGGATAGCGCACGTGCATGCCCCACTCGAGACGAAGAGTGACTCCACTGGGGAGACTCCAGAAGTATACCAAGATCCATTTCTGCACTGGAGAGGAATCCTCAGGTTCCGGCAGCGTCTCCACACAAGATCTTAGGCACCGGCATCGACGGGAGAGGAATCCTGAGAGGCCCCGAGCAATTCGCAAAGGGACTGGCCTTTCCTGCGGCCACCAGAGCGGGTCCCTGAGGTCCCCGTCGTAAGTCGAGAGCACCTGCCGCAACTCGAGAAAATCCAGGAGCTTCTCCCCTCCAGGCGAGATGAGGCCCATTTCCGCTGAGGCATCTCAAGGCTAATCACATCTAACATCTGGAACTTCCAAAGGGTCCTTCACACCCTTGCTGCAACTCAAGAAGTTCCTCGACATACCCGTCTCCACTCGAGAGGAAGCACGAGAGTCGCGCCCACATCCAGAGGAGCCCCGTTTCCGCCTCTAGCTCGAGAGGAAGGATCCTTTCCCTGCGTGGTCGGGAAAGAATTTCCAGTGTTCCCGTCGCATCTCAAGAGGAGGCGCTCTCCACAGGAAAGGAGAGAGGAACTCCTGGTGCGTGCCACCATTCCAGAGTCCCCAGATGTCTCAGTCCATTCCAGGGAAACCTGTTTTCCCTGCACTGCGTCGACTTTCAAGCCGAGGATCGACTCACACCAAGGTGGCACGTGGGACAGCCCTGTGGTAAAGCCTCGTGTGAAAGCCTCGAGGGAAAGCTCCTGAACCCTTGATCCACGCAAAGGAATCTCGACACTGCTGCTACAGCTCGGGAGGAAAGCGCACGTGCATTCCCCCAACGAGACGAGGTCTGACTCCCCTGGGAGACTCCAGAAGTACCCCAAGTTCAATGTCAGCACTGGAGAGGAATCCTAAGGTTCCGGGACTGACTGCACACCAGTTCTTAGGCCCCCAGCATCGACAGGAGAGGAATCCTGAGAGGCCCAAGAGCAACTCGCATGGGGACGGGCCTTCCTGAGGCCACCAGAGCGGGTCCCTGAGGTCCCCGTCGTAAGTAGAGAGCACATGCCGCAACTCGAGAAAATCCAGGAGGTTCTCCCCTCCAGGCGAGATGAGGCCCATTTCCCCTGAGGCGTCTCGAGGCTAATCACACCTAACCTCTGGAACTTCCAAAGGGTCCTTCACACCCTTGCTGCAACTCAAGAAGTTCCCCGAACATACCCGTCTCCACTCGAGAGGAAGCACGAGAGTCCCGCCCACATAAAGAGGAGCCCCATTTCCGCCTCCTAGCTCGAGAGGAGGAATCCTTTCCCTGCGTGGTCGGGAAAGAATTCCCGGCGTTCCCGTCGCATCTCAAGAGGAGGCGCTTCTCCACAAGGAAAGGCGAGAGGAACTCCAGGGTCGTGCCACCATCCGAGAGTCCCCCAGATGTCTCAGTCCATTCCAGGGAAAACCT
>NW_017206500.1:0-4849 GCF_001704415.2 Capra hircus | reverse complement strand
CAAGAAGGATGCATGATTGTTATATAATCCTAAGGAATGTAGAGGGAAAAAACAGTTTGTCCTTTCTTCCTCCTTGAGAATTCTCTCTCCTTGGGGACCCTTGAACTTCTTAAACCTGCGCTTGGCAATGACTCTCTCAGAAACATGATTGAACAGCCGTTTGGAGCTTCCTTTGACTTTCCCTGGGAGGGAGGGAGGCCCTCCTGAGCACAGGGCCTCGGGGCCATGGCCAATGAAAAATAATCTCCCAGCAAGTGCTTTTCAGCCCTGTGTGACTCTCAGCCCACAGGAGTCTGAGAAAACTCTCTTCTTGGAGGAAGGAAAGGCAGCCCAAGAGTGGTGTTTTCAGGCCTGTATCTTGCAGCAAGTGTTTGGCTTGTTAGACAGAAGACCTGCAGGCCTGTTTCCAACAGACTCAATTCCAGAATCAGGGCCTTGTGTCTCCCTGCAGTTTCCTGGCCTTGCAAACACATTCCTAGGTGAGAGCAGTCCTGCCCATGGGGACTGCTGCGGGAGTGTGTCTGAGGGGGCCAGGTGTCATGCTGGGGTCACCTGGTCGAGGGCACCTTGCACCTCCAATGGACCCCAGGCAAGGAGTTGCAGGCCACCACCTTGCTTCTGAAATCCCAAAATGGGGAGCAAAGCTCGCTCTGTCAGAGGGAAGAAAACAGCAACAGGATGGATTTTCAAGCAGTTGCTAGGCTGTACTGCGTTAGGGCTCCAAGGAAGGAAAATGCGAATTTTAGCCCCTACGACTGGTATCCAGGTGGGCTCCCAGGATGATTTCCCCGCAGGATCCAAGAACGTTCCAGACAGACCTGGGCTCACTAGCTCCCTCCTGCAGAGGAAACATGAGAGAACAGCTGTTTGGAGGTTGCTTTGACTTCCCCTGGGAGGGTAGGATCCCTCCCTGGGTGCAGGGCCTCAGGGGCCATTGCCGCTGAGAAATGCCCTCTAAGCCAGACCTTTGCAGCCTTGTATGACTCAGCACGGAGGAGACTGGAAAAGCTCTCTTCCTTGGAGGAAGGAAAGGCAGCCCCAGAGAGTGTGTTTTCCACCTGTATCTTGCAGCAAGTGTTTGGCGTCTCAGACGTCAGACCTCCAGGCCTGCTCCAACGGCCTCAGTTCCAGAGTCAGGGCCGTGTGTCTCCCTGCATTTTCTGAGCCTTGGGAACACATTCCTAGGTCAGAACAGTCCTGCCCATGGGAAGGAGGCTGCGGGAGTGTGTCTGAGGGGGTCGGGTGCCATGCTGGGGTCCAAAAGACCCGGTACCTCCAATAGACCCCAGGACAACAGCGTGGGGCTCCCCCTGGCTTCCGAAATGCCAAAGCGAGAAGCAAAGCTAGCTCTATCAGAAGGAAGAAAAGCAATGGATGGATGTTCAGGCTGTTGGCTGGCCGCACCACTTCAGGGTCCCCCCCGAGAGGAACAGGGCCCTGTGGCCCCTAGGTCCGATATGCAGGTTAACACACAGGGTGTGTCCCCATAGGAGCCAAGAATTTTCCTGACAGACCTAGGCTCACTAGAGCTCTCCTACAGGGCAAAGGGGTAGAACAGACTGTGGATGTGACTCTGCCTTTCCAGCGAGCATGGGGCCCTCCCTACGGCCCCGGGCTCCAGGGAAAATTGTCCCTGAAAAATGACCTCCAAGAAGCGCTTTTCCAGCAGGCTGGGATGCAGAGTTCACAGGATGCGGGGAAGTGATCGTCCTTCAGGGAAGAAGAGGCAGCCACCCAGTGTGTGTTTGCAAGCCTGTATTTGGAAGAAAACTGGTTAGCTCCTTCAAGGGGAGACCTCCAGGTCTGCTCAGAGGACCGAAATTCCAGAGGCAGCACCATGCATCTCCCCTGTCCTTTCTGAGGCCTTGGAAAGACATTTCTAGCTTATAGCGGTATTGCTCATGAAGAAGCAGGATGCAGGAATGTGTCAGACATGACTGGGTGCCTTCCTGGGTTCAGCTCCGTGAGGGGCATTTCCACTCAAAGTAGGTCCCATGCCTCCTTGGGGAGGAAGTGGGGCCCGCTTGCCTCCAAATTGCCAAAGGCTGGAACAAAGCTAGTTCTATCAGAGGTAAGAAAAGAGCAATTGGATGGATGTGGAAGCTGTTGCTGGGCCGCACTGCTTCAGGCCCCCCACCCCTCCGCCCGAGAGAAACAGGCGCCCTGTGGCCCCTAGGTCCTGGATGCAGTTTCACACATAGAATGTGTCCCCATAGGAGCCAAGAATTTTCCTGACAGACCTAGGCTCACTAGAGCTCTCCTACAGAGCAAAGGGGATGGGACAGATGTGTGGCTGTGGCTCTGCCTTTCCCTGGGAGTGTGGAGCCGCTCCTATGGCCCGGGCTCCAGGGGAAATTGCCCCTGAATAATGACCTCCAAGAAGCGCTTTTCAACTGGCTGAGACGTGGAGTTCTCAGGATGCAGGGAAAGCGAGTGTCCTTCGGGGAAGCAAAGGCAGTCACCTGTTATCATGACTTACTAGAATAGTAGGTACCTTCTCCGGTTGGGCAGAGGCCTTCCCTACCTGATCTGAAAAAGAAAATGAAGTAGCTCGCTGATTTGAGAAATAATTCCCAGACTTGGGTTTCCAACCAGTATAGAATCCGACAATGGCCCTGTCTTTGTAGCCGCGTTAATTAACAGGTATGTGAAGCTCTAAATATCAGTGGAAATTACATACAGCATATAGGCCCAGTGTTCTGGAATGGTGGAAAGAAACAACCAAACTCTTGAAGAGACACTTTCAAAATGGATCATAGAGACTGACTGTACATGGATGGGCTTGCTTCCGGCAGACTTACTCATATTACGGGTAACCGCACGTTCCCACAGTTGTTGTCCTTATGAAATTTTCTATGGGAGACCCCTCCCACAGTGAGGCAGGTGTTAGCAGATTTACCACAAGTAAGGGGGTGGGATTTCACAGCAGATGGAACAATTAGGTAAGGTAATAAATCAGGTAACTAAGTTTGTATAAAAAAGAATCTCATTCCCCCTTGAGGAACAGATTCATGAATTTGTGCTCAGTGATCAGGTGTGGCTCAATGACTGGAAACACAATTCCTTGGCCTGACATTGGAAAGGTCCTTATACTGTTGTTTTAGCCACAATTCTGAAAGAGATGGGAATACCAGACCACCTAACCTGCCTCTTGAGAAATCTGGATGAAGGTCAGGAAGCAACAGTTAGAGCAGGACATGGAACAACAGACTGGTTCCAAAAAGGAAAAGGAGTATGTCAAGGCTGTATATTGTCACCCTGTTTATTTAACTTATATGCAGAGTACATCATGAAACATGCTGGGATGGAAGATACATGAGCTGGAATGAAAGATTGCCGGTAGAAATATCAATAAACTTAGATATGCAGATGACACCACCATTATGGCAGAACGTGAAGAGGAACGGGTATGTCGGGGAACTTCTTGAGTTGCAGCAAGGGTGTGAAGGACCCTTTGGAAGTTCCAGAGGTTAGGTGTGGTTAGTCTCGAGATGCCTCAGCAGAAATGGGCCTCATGTCGCCTGGAAAGGAGAGGCTCCTGGATATTCCCAAGTTTCAACAGGTGCTCTCGAGTTACTGGGGGACTTCAGGGACCCGCTCTGGCGGCCGCAGGAAATGCCAGTCATCATGCGTGTTGCTAGGGGCCTCTTGTGATTCCTCTCCCGTCGATGCCGGGGCCTAAGACCTTGTGTGGAGTCGGGCCGGGAGCTGAGGATTCCTCTCCAGTGCTGACATGGATTTTGGGGTACTTCTGGAGTCTCCACAAGGGAGTCAGGCCTCGTCTCGAGTGGGGGCATGAGCGTGCCCTTTCCTCCCATGCTGTAGCAGCAGTGTCACGCTTCCCCTTGCGTGGACCAAGGGATCTGTGGCTTTCCCTCGAGTCTTTCCACGAGGCTTTCCCACAGGCTGTCCCACGTGTCACGGTGGTGTGAGTCGATCCTCGGCATGAAAGCCGAGGCAGTGCAGGGAAAACAGGTTCCTGTGGAATGGACTGAGACATCTGGGGGCGTCTTGGAATGGTGCACGACCCTGCAGTTCCTCTCCCTTTCCTTTCGAGAGCGCCTCCTCTTGAGATGCGATGGGAATGCCGGGAATTCTTTCCCGACCAAGCAGGGAAAGGATCCCTCCTCTCGAGCTACTTGCCGGAAACGGAGCTCCTCTGGATGTGGCCGGGACCCTCGTGCTTCCTCTTGAGTGGAGACGGGTATGCCAGGGAACTTCTTGAGTTGCAGCATGACTGTGAAAGACTCTTTGGAAGTTCCAGAGGTCACGTGTGATTAGCCTCCAGACACCTCAGGGGAAAAGGGCCTCATCTCGCCTGCAGGGGAGAACCTCCTGGATTTTACCGAGTTGCGGCAGGTGCTCTCGACTTACGACGGGGACCTCATGGACCCGCTCTGGTGACCTCAGGAAAGGCCAGTCCCCATGCGAGTTGCTAGAGGGCCTGTCGCTATTCCTCTCCCGTTGATGCCAGGGCCTAAGACCTTGTGTGGAGTCGGGGCTGGAACCTGAGGATTCCTCTCCAGGGCTGACATGCATCTTGGGGTACTTCTGGAGTCTCCCCAGGGGAGTCAGTCCTAGTTCGAGTGGGGGCATGCACGTGCGCTTTCCTCCCGTGCTGTAGCAGCAGTGTCACGCTTCCCTTCGCGTGGATCAAGGGATCTGTGGCTTTCCCTCGAGGCTTTCCCACGAGGCTTTCCCACAGGGCTCTCCCACGTACCACCGTGGTGTGAGTCGATCCTCGGCGTGAAAGTCGAAGCAGTGCAGGGAAAACAGGATCCTCTGCAATGGACTGAGACATTGGGGCACTCTTGGAATGGTGGCACTACCCATGAGTTCCTCTCGCCTT
>NW_017206499.1:0-4850 GCF_001704415.2 Capra hircus | reverse complement strand
AAACAGTTTTCCCTAGAAAATGGACTGAGACACTGGGGTGACTCTGCTAATGGCACGACCCTGGAAGTTCCTCTCGCCTTTAGTGAGATGAGCACCTCCTCTTGAGATGCGTCGGGGAACGCCGGGAATTCTTTCCTGACCACGCAGGGAAAGGATCCCTCCTCTCGAGACAGCAGGCGGAAACGGGTCTCCTCTGGATGTGGGCTGAATCTCGTGCTTCCTCTCGAGTGTCAACGGGTATGTCAGGGAACTTCTTGAGTTGCAGCAATGGTGTGAAGGACCCTTTGGAATTTCCAGAGGTTAGGTGTAATTAGCCTCGAGACGCCTCAGTGGAAATGGGACTCATCTCGCCTGGAGGGAGAACCTCCTCTATTTTCTCAAGTTGAGGCCAATGCTCTCTACTTACGACGGGACCTAACGGACCCGCTCTGGTGGCCTCAGGAAAGGCCAGTCCCCATGCGACTTGCTCGGGGGCCTCTTGGGATTCCTCTCCCGACGATGCCGGGGGCTAAGACCTTGTGTGGAGTCGGTGCCGGAACCTGAATATTCCTCTCCAGTGCCGACATGGATCTTGGGGTACTTCTGGAGTCTCCCCAGGGGAGTCAGTCCTCGTCTCGTGTGGGGGCATGCACGTGCGCCTTCCTCCCGAGCTGTAGCAGCAGTGTCACGCTTCCCTTCGCGTGGATCAAGGGAACTGTGGCTTTCGCTCAAGCCTTTCCCACAAGACTTTCCCTCGAGGCTTTTCCCACGAGGCTTTCCCACAGGGCTGTCCCACGTGCCACCGTGGTGTGAGTCGATCCTCGGCTTGAAAGGCGAGGCAGTGCAGGGAAAACAGGTTTCCCTGGAATGTACTGAGACATCTGGGGGACTCTGTTAATGATGGCACGACCCTGGAGTTCCTCTCGCGTTTCCTGTGGAGAGCGCCTCCTCTTGAGATGAGACCGGAACGCCGAGAATTCTTTCTCGACCACGCAGGGAAAGATCCCTCCTCTCGAGCTAGGAGGCGGAAACGGGGCTCCTCTGGATGTGGGCGGGACTCTCGTGCTTCCTCTCGAGTGGAGACGGGTATGTCGGGGATCTTCTTGAGTTGCAGCAAGGGTGTGAAGGACCCTTCGGAAGTTCCAGAGGTTAGGTGTGATTAGCCTCGAGACGTCTCAGCGGAAATGGGCATCATCTCGCCTGGAGGGGAGAACCTCCTGGATTTTCTCGGGTTGCGGCAGGTGCTCTCGATTTACGATGGGGACCTCATTGACCCTCTCTGGTGGCCTCAGGAAAGGCCAGTCCCATGCGAGTTTCTCCGGGGCCTCTCGGGATTCCTCTCCAATCGATGCCGGGGCCTAATACCTTGTGTGGAGTCGGTGCCCGAACCTGAGGATTCCTCTCCAGTGCTGACATGGATCTTGGGGTACTTCTGAGTCTCCCCAGGGGGTCAGTCCTCGTCTCAAGTGGTGGCATGCACGTGCGCTTTCCTCCCGAGCTGTAGCAGCAGTGTCACCCTTCCCTTCGCATGGATCAAGTTATCTGTGGCTTTCGCTCGAGGCTTTCCCTCTGAGCTTTCCCACGAGGCTTTCCCACGAGGCTTTCCCACAGGGCTGTCCACGTGCCACCGTGGTGTGAGTCGATCCTCGGCTTGAAAGTCGAGGCAGTGTAGGGAACACAGGTTTCCCTGGAATGGACTGAGACATCTGGGGGACTCTGGGAATGGTGGCATGACCCTGGATTTCCTCTCACCTTTCCTGTGGAGAGCGCCTCCTCTTGAGATGCGACGGGAACGCCAGGAATTCTTTGCCGACCACGCAGCCAAAGATGCCTCCACTCGAGCTATGAGGCAGATTGGGGTCTCCTCAGGATGTGGGCGGGATGATCGTGTTTCCCCTCGAGTGGAGATGGGTATGTCGGGGAACTTCTTGAGTTGCAGCAAGGGTGTGAAGGACCCTTTGGAAGTTCCAGAGTTTAGGTGTGATTAGCTTCGAGACCCCTCAGCGGAAATGGGCCTCATCTCGCCTGGAGGGGAGAACCTCCTGGATTTTCTCGAGTTGCCGCAGGTGCTCTCGACTTACGACAGGGACCTAAGGGACCCGCTCTGGTGGTCTCAGGAAAGGCCAGTCCCCATGCGAGTTGCTCGGGGCCCTCTCAGGATTCCTCTCCCATCGATGCCGGGGCCTAAGACCTTGTGTGGAGTCAGTGCCAGAACCTGAGTATGCCTCTCCCATGCTGACATGGATGTTGGGGAACTTCTGGAGTCTCCCAGGGGAGTCAGTCCTCGTCTCGAGTGGGGGCATGCACGTGGCTTTCCTCCCGAGCTGTAGGAGCAGTGTCATGCTTCCCTTCGCTTGGATCAGGGGATCTGTGGCTTTGCCTCGAGGCTTTCCCACGAGGCTTCTTCACGAGGCTCTCCCACAGGGCTGTCCCACGTGCCACCGTGGTGTGAGTCCATCCTCGGCTTCAAAGTCGAGGCAGTGCAGGGAAAACAGGTTTCCCTGGAATGGACTGAGACATCTGGGGAACTCTGGGAATGGTGGCACGACCTGGAGTTCCTCTGGCCTTTCCTGTGGAGAGCGCCTCCTCTTGAGATGCGACAGGAACGCCGGGAATTCTTTCCCGACCACGCAGGGAAAGGATCCCTCCTCTCGAGCTAGGAGGCGGAAACCGGGACTCCTCTGAATGTGGGCGGGACTCTCGTGCTTCCTCCTGAGAAGAGACGGTTATATCGGGGAACTTCTTGTGTTGCAGCAATGGTGTGAAGGACCCTTTGGAAGTTCCAGAGCTTAGGTGTGATTAGCCTCGAAACGCCTCAGCGGAAATGGGCCTCATCTCTCCTGGAGGGGAGAACCTCCTGGATTTTCTCGAGGTGCGGCAGGTGGTCTCGACTTATGACGGGGACCTCAGGGGCCCGCTCTGGTGGCATCAGGAAAGGCCAGTCCCCATGCGAGTTGCTCGGGGGCCTCTCAGATTCCCCTCCGGGCGATGCAAGGGCCTAAGACCTTGTGTGGAGTCGGTGCCGCAACCTGAGGATTCCTCTCCAGGGATGACATGGATCTTGGGGTACATCTGGGGTCTCCCCAGGGGAGTCAGTCCTCGTCTCGAGTGGGGCATGCACGTGCGTTTTCCTCCCGAGCTGTAGCTGCAGTGTCACGCTTCCCTTCTCGTGGATCAAGGGATCTGTGGCTTTCTCTCGAGGCTTTCCCACGAGGCTTTCCCACGAGGCTTTCACACAGGGCTGTCCCACATCTGTGGTGTGAGTCTATCCTCTGCTTGAAAGTCGAGGCAGTGCAGGGAAAACAGGTTTCCCTGGAATGGACTGAGACATCTGGGGGACACTGGCAACGGTGGCACGACCCTGGAGTTCCTCTCGCCTTTCCTGTGGAGAGCGCCTCCTCTTGAGATGCGACGGGAACGCCGGGGATTCTTTCCCGAACACGCAGGGAAAGGATCCCTCCACTCGAGCTAGGAGGCGGAAACGCGGCTCCTCGCGATGTGGGCAGGACTCGCGTGCTTCCTCTCGAGTGGAGACGGGTATGTAGGGGAACTTCATGAGTTGCAGCAAGGGTGTGAAGGACCCTTTGGAAGTTCCAGAGGTTAGGTGTGATTAGCCTCGAGACGCCTCAGCGGAAATGGGCCTCATCTCTCCTGGAAGGGAGAACATCCTGGATTTTCTCGAGTTGCGGCAGGTGCTCTCGACTTACGACGGGGACCTCAGGGACTCGCTCTGGTGGCCTCAGGAAAGGCCAGTCCCCATGCGAGTTGCTCGGGGGGTCTCTCGGGATTCCTCTCCCGTCGATGCCGGGGCCTAAAACCATGTGTGGATTCGGGGCCGGGGAGCTTAGGATTCCTCTCCAGTGCTGACATAGATCTTGGGGTTCTTCTGGAGTCTCCCCAGGGTAGTCAGTCCTCGTCTAGAGTGGGGGCATGCACCTGCGCTTTCCTCCCGAGCTGTAGCAGCAGTGTCACGCTTTCCTTCGCGTGGATCAAGGGATCTGTGGCTCCCTCGAGGCTTTCCCACGAGGCTTACCCACAGGGCTGTCCCACGTGCCACCGTGGTGTGAGTCGATCCTCGGCTTGAAAGTCGAGGCAGTGCAGGGAAAACATGATTTCCTGGAATGGACTGAGACATCTTTGGGCTCTGGGAATGGTGACACGACCCTGGAGTTCCTCTCGCCTTTCCTGTGGAGAGCGCCTCCTCTTGAGATGCGACGGGAACGCCGGGAATTCTTTCCGGACCACGCAGGGAAAGGATCCCTCCTCTCGAGGTAGGAGGCAGAAACGGGGCTCCTCTGGAGGTGGGTGGGACTCTCGTGCTTCCTCTCGAGTGGAGACGGATATGTCGGGAATTTCTTGAGTTGCAGCAAGGGTGTGAAGGACCCTTTGGAAGTTCCAGAGGTTAGGTGTGATTAGCCTCGAGACGCCTCAGCGGAAATGGTCCTCATCTCGCCTGGAGGGGAGAACTTCCTGGATTTTCTCGAGTTGCGGCAGGTGCTCTCGACTTACGACAGGAACCTCAGGGACACGCTCAGGTGGCCTCTGGAAAGGTCAGTCCCCATGCGAGTTGCTCGGGGCCTCTCGGGATTCCTCTCCCGTCGATGCAGGGGCCTAAGACCTTGTGTGGAGTCGGTGCCGGAACCTGAGGATTCCTCTCCAATGCTGACATGGATCTTGGGGGTACTTCTTTAGTCTCCCCAGGGGAGTCAGTCCTCGTCTCTAGTGGGGGCATGCACGTGCGTTTCCTCCCGAGCTGTAGCAGCAGTGTCATGCTTCCCTTCGCGTGATCATCGGATCTGCTTTCCCTCGAGGCTTTCCCACGAGGCTTTCGCCACGAGTGCCTTCCCACAGGGCTGTTCCCACTGCCACCG
>NW_017206498.1:0-4850 GCF_001704415.2 Capra hircus | reverse complement strand
TCGAGTGGGAGCATGCACGTGCGCTTTCCTCCCGAACTCTAGCTGCAGTGTCACACGTCCCTTCACGTGGATCAAGAGATCTGTGGCTGTCCCTCTAGGCTTTCCCACGAGGCTTTCCCACAGGGCTGTCCCACGTGGAACCATGGTGAGAGTCGACGTCGGGCTTGAAAATCGTGTGGGTAGTGCAGGGAAACAGGTTTCCCTGGAAAGGACTGAGACATCTGGGGGACTGTGGGAATGGTGCACGACCCTGCCGTTACTCTCGCCTTTCCTGTGGAGAGCGCCTCCTCTTGAGATGCGGCGGGAACACCGGGGAATTCTTTCCCGACCACGTCTGAAAGGATCCTCCGTCTCGAGCTAGGAGGGGGAAACTGGGCTCTCTGGATGTGGGCGGGTCGGTCTTGCTTCCTCTCGAGTGGAGACGGGTATGTCGGGGAACTTCTTGAGTTGCAGCAAGGGTGTGAATTACCCTTTGGAAGTTCCAGAGGTTAGGTGTGATTAGACTCGAGACGCCTCAGCGGAAATTGGCCTCATCTCGCCTGGAGGGGAGAACCTCCTGGATTTTCTCGAGCTGCGGCAGGTTCTCTCGACTCACGACGGGGACATAAGAGACCCGCTCTGGTGGCCTCAGGAAAGGCCAGGTCCCATGCGAGTTGCTCAAGGGCCTCTCAGGATTTCTCTCCTGTCGATGCTGGGGCCTAAGACCTTGTGTGAAGTCAGTGCCGGAACCTGAGGATTCCTCTCCAGTGCTGACATGGATCTTGGGGTACTTCTGCAGTCTCCCCCAGGGGAGTCAGTCCTCTTCTCGAGTGGCGGCACACACGTGGGCTTTCCTCCTGAGCTGTAGCAGCAGTGTCACGCTTCCCTTCGCGTGGATCAAGGGATCCCTGGCTTTCCCTCTAGGCTTTCCCACGGGGCTGTCCCACGTGCCTCCGTGGTGTGAGTCGATCCTCGGCTTGAAAGTCGAGGCACTGCAGGGAAAACAGGTTTCCCTGGAATGGACTGAGACATCGGGGGGGGACTCTGGGATGGTGGCACGACCTTGAGTTCCTCTAGCCTTTCCTGTGGAGAGCGCCTCCTTTTGAGATGGGACGGGAACGCCGGGAATTCTTTCAAGACCACGCAGTTAAACGATCCCTCCTCTCGAGCTAGGACGCGGAATCGGGGCTCCTGTGGAAGTGGGAGGGACTCTCGTGCTTCCTCTCGAGTGGAGACGGGTATGTCGGGGAACTTCTGAGTTGCAGCAAGGGGTGTGAAGGACCCTTGAAAGTTCCAGAGGGTTAGGTGTGATTAGCCTCGAGACGCCTCAGTGGAAATGGGACTCATGTCACCTGGAAGGGAGAAAGTCCTGGATTTTCTCGAGTTGCGGAAGGTGCTCTCGACTTAGGATGGGGACCTCAGGGACCCGCTCTGGTGGCCTCAGGAAAGGCCAGTCCACATGTGAGTTGCTTGGTGGTCTCTCGGGACTCCTGTCCCGTTGATGACAGGGCCTAAGACCTTGTGTGGAGTCGGTGCCGGAACCTGAGGATTCCTCTCCAGTGCTGACATGGATCTTGGGGTATTTCTGGAGTCTCCCCAGGGGAGTCAGTCCTTGTGTCGAGTGGGGGCATGCACGTGCACATTCCTCCCGAGCTATAGCAGCAGTGTCATGCTTCCCTTCGCGTGGATCAAGGGATCTGTGGCTTTCCCTCGAGGGTTTCCCACTAGGCTATCCCAGGAGCTTTTCCACAGGCTGTCCCACGTGCCACCGTGGTGTGAGTCGATCCTTGGCTTGAATGTCGAGACTGTTTAAGGAAAACAGGATACCCTGGAATGGACTGAAAACATCTGGGGGACTCTGGGAATGGTGGCACGACCCTGGAGTTCCTCTCGCCTTTCCGGTGCGAGAGCGCCTCCTCTTGAGATGCGACGGGAACGCCCGGAATTCTTTCCTGACCACGCAGGGAAAGGATACCCCGTCTCGAGCTAGGAGGCAGAAACGGGGCTCCACTGGATGTGGGCGGGACTCTCGTGCTTCCTCTCGAGTGGAGACGGGTATGTCGTGTGAACTTCTTGAGTTGCAGCAAGGGTGTGAAGGACACTTTGGAAGTTCCAGAGATTAGGTGTGATTAGCCTCGAGACGCCTCAGCGGAAATGAGCCTCATCTCGCCTTGTGCGGAGAACCTCCTGGAGTTTCACAGGTTGGGGCAGGGGCTCTCGACTTTGGACGGGGACCTCAGGGACCCGCTCTGGTGGCCTCAGGAAAGGCCAGTCCCCATGCGAGTTGCTCGGGAGCCTCTCGGGATTCCTCTCGCGTCGATGCCGGGGCCTAAGACCTTGTGTGGAGTCGGTGATTGAACCTGAGGATTCCTCTCCAGTGCTGACATGGATCTTGGGGTACTTCTGGAGTCTCCCCAGGGGAGTCAGACCTCGACTCGAGTGGGGGCAGGCACGTGCGCTTTCCTCCCAAGCTCCTGCAGGAGTGTTACGCTTCCCTTCACGTGGATCAAGGGAGCAGTGGCTTTCCCTCGATGCTTTCCCACGAGGCTTTCCCACAGGGCTGTCCCACGTGCCACCGTGGTGAGAGTCGATCCTCGGCTTGAAAGTCGAGGCAGTGCAGGGAAAACAGTTTTCCCTGGAATGGACTGAGACATCTGGGGGACTGTGGGAATGGTGGCACGACGCTGGAGTTCCTCTCGCCTTTCCTGAGGAGAGTGCCTCCTCTTGAGATGCGACGGGAACGCCGGGAATCTTTCCCAACCACGCAGCGAAAGCATCCCACCTCTCGAGCTATGAGGCGGAAACGGGGCTCATCTGGATGTGGGCAGGACTCTTGTGCTTCCTCTCGATTGGAGACGGGTAAGTCGGGGAACTTCTTGAGTTGCAGCGAGGGTGTGAAGGACGCTTTGGAAGTTCCAGATGTTAGCTGTGATTAGCCCCAAGACGCCTCAGCGGAAATGGGCCTCATCTCGCCTGGAGGGGAGAACCACCTGGATTTTCTCCAGTTGAGGCAGGTGCTCACAACTTACGACCAGGACATCAGGGACCTGCTCTGGTGGCCTCAGGAAAGACCAGTCCCCATGCGAATTGCTCGGGGGCCTCTCGGGATTACTCTCCCGTCGATGCCGGGGCCTAAGTCCTTGTGTGGAAATGGTGCCAGAACCTGAGGATTCCTCTCCAGTGCTGACATGGATCTTGGGATACTTCTGGAGTCTCCCCAGGGGAGTCAGTCCTTGTCTCGAGTGGGGGCATGCACGTGCGCTTTCCTCCCGAGATGTAGCAGCAGTGTCATGCTTCCCTTCGCGTGGATCAATGGATCTGTGGCTTTCCCTCGAGGCTTTCCCAAGAGGATTTCCCCCGAGGCTTTCCCACAGGGCTATCCCACGTGCCACCGTGGTTTTGAGTCGATCCTCGCCGTGAAATTCGAGGCAGTGCAGGGAAAAACAGTTTCCTCTGGAATGGACTGAGACATCTGGGCGACTCTGTGAATGGTGGCTCGACCCTGGAGTTCCTCTCGCCTTTCCTGTGGAGAGCGCTTCCCCTTGAAATGCGAGCGGAATGGCGGTGTATTATTTCCTGGACCAAGCAGGGAAAGGATCCCTCATGTCGAGCTTCTATACCAAAACGGCGTCTCCTCTGGATGTGGGCGGGACCCTCGTGCTTCCTCTCGAGTGGAGACGGGTATGTCGGGGAACTTCTTGAGTTGCAGCAAGGACCCTTTTGAATTTCCAGAATTTAGGTGTGATGAGCCTCCAGACGCCTCAGAGGAAATGGGCCTTATCTCGCCTGGAGGGAGAACCTCCTGGATTTTCTAGAGTTGGGCAGGGTCTCTCGAGTTACGGCAGGGACCTCAGGGACCCGCTCTGGTGGCCTCAGGAAAGACCAGTGCCCATGGGAGTTGCAAGGGCGTCTTTCGGGATTCCTCTCCGGTCGATGTCGGGGCCTAAGACCTTTTGTGGAGTCGGGGCTGGAACCTGAGGATTCCTCTTCAGTGCTGACATGAATCTTGGCTTACTTCTGGAGTTTCCCCTGGGGAGTCTGTGCTCATCTCATGTGGGGGCATGCCACGTGAGCTCTCCTCAGGAACTGTAGCAGCAGTGTCACACTTCCCGTCGTGTGGATCAAGGGATCTGTGGCTTTCCCTCGAGGCTTTCCGACGAGGCTTTCCCACAGGGCTGACCACGTTCCATGGTGTAGTGTGTGGATCCTCGGCGTGAAAGTAGAGCAGTGCAGGGAAAGCAAGTTCCTCTGGAATGGACTGACATCTGGGGTCCCTTGGAATTGTGGCACGACACTGGGGTTTCTCTCGCTTTTCCTGTTTGAGAGCGCCTCCTCTTGAGTTTGCGACGGGAAAGCCGGGAATTCTTTCCAGACGAAGCTGGAAAAGAATCGTCATCTAGAGCTACGAGGTGGAAGCCAGGCTCCTCTGGATGTGGGCGGGACTCTCGTGCTTCCTCTCGAGTGGAGACGGGTATGTCGGGGAATTCTTGAGTTGCAGCAAGTGGGAAGGACCCTTTGGAAGTTCCAGAGGTTAGGTGTGTTTAGCCTCAAGACGCCTCAGCGGAAATGGGCCTCATCTCGCCTGAAGGGGAGAAACCTCCTGGATTTTCTCGAGTTGTGGCAGGTGCTATCGAGTTACGACAGGGACCTCAGGGACCCGCTCTGGTTGCCTCAAGAAAGGCCAGTCGCCATGCGAGTTGCTAGGGTCCTCTCAGGATTCCTCTCCCGTCGATGCCAGGGCCTAAGACCTTTTGTGGAGTTGTGTTCAGAACCTGAGGATTCCTCTCCAGGGCTGACATGCATCTAGGGGTACTTCTGGAGTCTGCCCTGGGAGTCAGTCATCGGCTCGAGTGGGGTCATGGCACATGCGC
>NW_017206497.1:0-4851 GCF_001704415.2 Capra hircus | reverse complement strand
GGAGCCTGGGGAGTCGCCCACTGGCTGCCGTTCTTGCCCTCAGCCTCCAATCCTAGCCTTGCCTTTTGCACATTAGGTGCCATTGCTCGTTGGGAGAGTAGGGGGTTGGTGCGGTTGGCACACTGCCAAGGGGCTTCAGCAGTGAGAGCTCTGTCAGAGGGAAGGGAAGGGCAACTGCAGGGCTCCTCCAGCGGTTTCTAGGCCGCCTAGAATCAGCGCCGCACCGAGAGCACCAGGCTCCCAGGGCCCCTGGCTGGGTTTTCAGCCCCGCACACACGGAGGCTGATTCCTTGGGTGCCCAGAAAGTGTATGACAGACGTAGGTTCCCTAGCACTCTCCTCCCCAGCAGAGACATGTGCAGGTTTTGGGGCCTGATCCTGCGTGTCTGGGTTCCTGCCCACAGCCCAACTCAGGGGAAGCAGCCCCTGAGCAAGACCTGCTGGAGGAGCCCTGCGCCCCCGCCTGATAGGCGAGTGCACAGCCAGCAGGGAAGCGAGCCTCCTCGGGGAAGAGGAGGCAGCCCAGCCCCGTCAAGTTGAAAGCCCTGCTTGCACGGAGCTAAGTGCGCCTCCAGTACGGCAGAGCTCTAGCTCTGCTCAGAGCCCCGATCTGGCAGAGTTCCTGGCGCGAGCTGCTCTGCCGGGGGCTAGCCTTGCCAGACTTGCCTTGCTTTTAGGCTGCCTCTCCAGGAAGGAGCAGGCAGCAGGAGCCTGGAGTCGCCACTGGCGCCTTTCTTGCCTCAGCTCCAATCCTGCCTTGCCTTTGCACTTAGGTCCCAGTCCTCCTTAAGGAGAGCTTAGGGCTGGTGGGTTGCACACTGCCAAGGGCTCAGCAGTGAGAATTCTGTCAGAGGGAAGGGAAGGGCAACTGCAGGGCTCCTCCAGCGGTTGCTTGGCCGCCAGATTCAGCGCCACACGGAGAGCACCAGGCCCAGGCCCCTGGCTGGGGTTTTCAGCCCCGCACACACGGAGGCTGATTCCTTGGGTGCCCAGAAAGTGTATGACAGACGTAGGTTCCCTAGCACTCTCCTCCCCAGCAGAGACATGTGCAGGTGTTTGGGGCCTGATCCTGCGTGTCTGGGTTCCTGCCCACAGCCCCAACTCAGGGAAGCAGCCCCTGAGGCAAGACCTGCTGGAGGAGCCCTGCGCCCCCGCCTGATAGGCGAGTGCACAGCCAGCAGGGAAGCGAGCCTCCTCGGGGAAGAGGAGGCAGCAAGTCCCCGTCAAGCTGAAATCCCTGCTTACACGAAGCTAAGTGCGACTCCAGTACGGCAGATCTCTAGCTCTGTTCAGGCCCGATCTGGCAGAGTTCCTGGCACCAAGATGCTCTGCCATAGGCGAGCCTTGCGCAGACTTGCCTTGCTTTAAGGCTCCCTCCCAGGAAGGAGCAGGCTGTGTGAGGCTCGGAAACGCCACTGGCGCCTTCCTGGCTTCAGCTCTACCCCTGCCTTGCCTTTGCACTTAGGTCCCAAGCGTCCTTGAGGAGGGCTTAGGGGCTGGTGGGTTGCACACTGCCAAGGCTCCAGCAGTGAAAGCTCTGTCAGAGGGAAGCGAAGGGCAACAGCAGGGCTCCTTCAGCGGTTCCTTGGCCGCCCAGACAAAGCTCCGCACGGAGAGCACCAGGTTCCAAGGCCCCTGGCTGGGTTTTGCATCCCCACACTCCCAGAGGCTGACTCCGTGGGTGCCTAGAAAGTGTGTGAGAGACGTAGGTTCCCTAGCACTCTCCTCCCCAGCAGAGACATGTGCAGGTGGTTGGGGCCTGATCCTGCGTGTCTGGGCTTCCCGCCCACAGCTCCAACTCAGGGGAAGCAGCCCCTGAGGCAAGACCTGCTGGAGGAGCCCTGCGCGCCCGCCTGATAGGCGAGAGCACAGCCAGCAGTGTAGCGAGCCTCCTCGGGAGAGAGGAGGCAGCCGAGCCCAGTCAAGAGGAAAGCCCTGCTTGCACGGAGCTAAGTGCGGCCTCCAGTACGGCAGAGCTCTAGCTCTGCTCAGAGCCCCGATCTGGCAGAGTTTCTGGCGCGAGGCTGCTCGGCCGGGGCTCGCCTTGCCCAGACTTGCCTTGCTTTTAGGCTCCCTCCCCAGGAAGGAGCTGTCTGAGCGAGCCTGGGAGAAGCCACTGGTGCCTTCCTTGCCTCAGCTCCAATCCTGCCTTGCCTTTGCACATAGGTGCCAGGCGTCGTTGGGGAGGGCTTAGGGGGTGGTGGGTTGCACACTGCCAAGGGCTTCAGCAGTGAGAACTCTGTCAGAGGGAAGGGAAGGGCAACTGCAGGGCTCCTCCAGCGGTTTCTAGGCCGCCTAGAATCAGCGCCGCACCGAGAGCACCAGGCTCCCAGGGCCCCTGGCTGGGGTTTTCAGCCCCGCACACACGGAGGCTGATTCCTTGGGTGCCCAGAAAGTGTATGACAGACGTAGGTTCCCTAGCACTCTCCTCCCCAGCAGAGACATGTGCAGGTGGTTGGGGCCTGATCCTGCGTGTCTGGGTTCCTGCCCAACAGCCCCAACTCAGGGGAAAGCAGCCCCTGAGGCAAGACCTGCTGGAGGAGCCCTGCGCCCCCGCCTGATAGGCGAGTGCACAGCCAGCAGGGAAGCGAGCCTCCTCGGGGAAGAGGAGGCAGCCCAGCCCCGTCAAGTTGAAAGCCCTGCTTGCACGGAGCTAAGTGCGCCTCCAGTACGGCAGAGCTCTAGCTCTGCTCAGAGCCCCTGATCTGGCAGAGTTTCTGGCGCGAGGCTGCTCTGGCCGGGGCTCGCCTTGCCCAGACTTGCCTTGCTTTTAGGCTGCCTCTCCAGGAAGGAGCAGGCAGCAGGAGCCTGGGAGTCGCCACTGGCGCCTTTCTTGCCTCAGCTCCAATCCTGCCTTGCCTTTGCACTTAGGTCCCAGTCCTCCTTAAGGAGAGCTTAGGGGCTGGTGGGTTGCACACTGCCAAGGGCTCCAGCAGTGAGAATTCTGTCAGAGGGAAGGGAAGGGCAACTGCAGGGCTCCTCCAGCGGTTGCTTGGCCGCCCAGATTCAGCGCCACACGGAGAGCACCAGGCTCCCAGGTCCCCTGGCTGGGGTTTTCAGCCCCGCACACACGGAGGCTGATTCCTTGGGTGCCCAGAAAGTGTATGACAGACGTAGGTTCCCTAGCACTCTCCTCCCCAGCAGAGACATGTGCAGGTGTTTGGGGCCTGACCTGCGTGTCTGGGTTCCTGCCCACTAGCCTCCTCAGGGTCGCCCCTGAGGCAGAGCCTCGCTTGGAGGAGCCCTGCTGCCCTGGCGGCCTGATAGGCGACTCGCACTAGTCCAGGCCGAGGGCGGCAAGCGGCCTCCTCAGGCGGAGGAGCAGGTCTTGCCTCAGGGGCTGCTTCCCCTGAGTTGGGGCTGTGGGCAGGAACCCAGACACGCAGGATCAGGCCCCAAACACCTGCACATGTCTCTGCTGGGGAGGAGAGTGCTAGGGAACCTACGTCTGTCATACACTTTCTGGGCACCCAAGGAATCAGCCTCCGTGTGTGCGGGGCTGAAAACCCCAGCCAGGGGACCTGGGAGCCTGGTGCTCTCCGTGTGGCGCTGAATCTGGGCGGCCAAGCAACCGCTGGAGGAGCCCTGCAGTTGCCCTTCCCTTCCCTCTGACAGAATTCTCACTGCTGGAGCCCTTGGCAGTGTGCAACCCACCAGCCCCTAAGCTCTCCTTAAGGAGGACTGGGACCTAAGTGCAAAGGCAAGGCAGGATTGGAGCTGAGGCAAGAAAGGCGCCAGTGGCGACTCCCAGGCTCCTGCTGCCTGCTCCTTCCTGGAGAGGCAGCCTAAAAGCAAGGCAAGTCTGGGCAAGGCGAGCCCCCGGCCGAGCAGCCTCGCGCCAGAAACTCTGCCAGATCAGGGCTCTGAGCAGAGCTAGAGCTCTGCCGTACTGGAGGCGCACTTAGCTCCGTGCAAGCAGGGCTTTCAACTTGACGGGGCTGGGCTGCCTCCTCTTCCCCCGAGGAGGCTCGCTTCCCTGCTGGCTGTGCACTCGCCTATCAGGCGGGGGCGCAGGGCTCCTCCAGCAGGTCTTGCCTCAGGGGCTGCTTTCCCCTGAGTTGGGGCTGTTGGCAGGAACCCAGACACGCAGGATCAGGCCCCAAACCACCTGCACATGTCTCTGCTGGGGAGGAGAGTGCTAGGGAACCTACGTCTGTCATACACTTTCTGGGCACCCAAGGAATCAGCCTCCGTGTGTGCGGGGCTGAAAACCCCAGCCAGGGGCCCTGGGAGCCTGGTGCTCTCGGTGCGGCGCTGATTCTAGGCGGCCTAGAAACCGCTGGAGGAGCCCTGCAGTTGCCCTTCCCTTCCCTCTGACAGAGTTCTCACTGCTGAAGCCCTTGGCAGTGTGCAACCCACCACCCCCTAAGCCCTCCCCAACGACGCCTGGCACCTATGTGCAAAGGCAAGGCAGGATTGGAGCTGAGGCAAGGAAGGCACCAGTGGCTTCTCCCAGGCTCGCTCAGACAGCTCCTTCCTGGGGAGGGAGCCTAAAAGCAAGGCAAGTCTGGGCAAGGCGAGCCCCCGGCCGAGCAGCCTCGCGCCAGAAACTCTGCCAGATCGGGGCTCTGAGCAGAGCTAGAGCTCTGCCGTACTGGAGGCCCACTTAGCTCCGTGCAAGCAGGGCTTTCCTCTTGACTGGGCTCGGCTGCCTCCTCTCTCCCGAGGAGGCTCGCTACACTGCTGGCTGTGCTCTCGCCTATCAGGCGGGCGCGCAGGGCTCCTCCAGCAGGTCTTGCCTCAGGGGCTGCTTCCCCTGAGTTGGAGCTGTGGGCGGGAAGCCAGACACGCAGGATCAGGCCCCAACCACCTGCACATGTCTCTGCTGGGGAGGAGATGCTAGGGAACCTAC